>NC_050456.1:34383844-34690232 GCF_903995425.1 Onychomys torridus | reverse complement strand
TTACTTCAGGTTCAATGTGTTTTCTACTGTCTCAGTTCTCATATCTTTGCTTCTCTGCATATCATTGGTCCATGGATTTCAAGATGGCCTGGAAGTTCGTTTACTTAAAACATTTCAAGTCTGAGTAGACTGTATCCATCAGTTGAGGCTTCATTTTTAATTAAATATTTATATTTTTCTATTGTATCTTTTAAAGTTTGTGTTGCCATTATTATATCTTTTATGTTTTAGCTTATTAAAATTTTTCTCCTTTATTTACTGAATTTCCAGAATAATTCTTGTCATCTTAACTTCTATAATTCCATCATATGGATTACTTGTAAATTTTACTTTAATGTTTGTTGTTTATTATAAATTCTAGTATAACTGAAAAATGTCACAGTACAAATGACATTGAATTGCATAAGATGTTCTTGACTGTCCCACAAGAAAAAAAATAAATGATAAAAAGACAACTATTAATCTCAGATATTTTGCATTGGCATGGACATTGGTATATTGCTACAAACTTAAAGTTAATTTGGTTACACTACATATATGTTTCTACTCTTGTTTGGGGTATTGTGCTTTTTCAGTTCATTAAAAATGCAATGTATAAATAAGAAATGAGGTTAGTAGTTAATCTATAATAATCAAACTTGTTTTCTAGGTTAAATTCATGTCTTTTAGATAGAAAAATTGTATTAAAACATTTCAAGACCTATAGAATATTGCATTTAAAGAGTTTTGTTAACTTAATGCTTTTCACGACAATGGGAGACATCTCCTGGCAGCACCAGTTTATTTCAGAGATGATGTGCATCGTAGAAACTCCTTATAGAGTTTGCTTTCATTGTGGCAAGGTTAGCCATGGGGCAAAGCAACTGCTCTTGTCTTTGACTGCTGACAATGTGCTATGCAGACTGGACATGCAGAACCAACAGAAAAATGACTGCTGAACTTTGCCAATGCAAAGCAGGACAGTCCTTCGAAATTCTTGCTTCACAGAAAAGTCTACCAGATATTCTTCAGGACACAGAGGAAAATGACTGAAAAAGTTTGCCAATACAAGGTGGGTCAGTCCTTCAAATTTCCTGCTTCACTGAAAAGACTGCCAGATATTCTGAGCCCATGGCTGAAGATGGATGCCCTAATGTTGCAGAGGAACTTTAGCTGACAGTCCAGACAGTAATATGTCTCTGTTGTTAGGTAATACTACATCCTTCTGGGAGTCTTTGATGGAGTTAATGACTAAATAATTAGAATTATAATTTTCCTTAGTTATGATAGAAAGTAAATTAGATTTAAAACTTTGGAATCACTAAGATAAGCTATATAATGGAGTATTTTCTCTGAATTTGCTAAATATAAATTGACTGAATATTGTCAGTGGAATTGTTACTTGATAATTGTTTTTGTTGTATATAGTTTTCCTATGTTAAAGTCAAAACCTTTTATTTAGACAAAAAGGGGGTAATGTTGTAGAATATTATTTTAAGTGTGTTGCATTTGTTTATGCTGTGGAACATTTGTTTAATGATGGAAAGATGTGTTACAATTATTTAGCTCTGTGAATCTATGCTACTTTTCCTGTCTAAAACACCTGATTGGTCTAGTAAAGAGCTGAGAAGCCAGTACTTAGATAAGAAAAAGGGTACTGGGAATGTCAGGAAGAAAGAATAAAAAGGAGGAGAAATACGTGAAGAGAAAAAAAAAACAGCAAGAAAAGGAGACGGAGAAGAGGACATCAGGAGCCATCCACCCAGCACACAACCAGCAATGGAGTAAGAAAGAAAGAAAGGAATACAGATATAGAGAAAGGTAAATGTCCAAAAGGCAGATGGGATAATTTAAGAAAAGTTGGCTAGAAATAAGCCAAGCTAAGACCGTGCATTTATAATACGATGCCTCCATGTATTTATTTAGGAGCTAGATGGTGAAAAAAGAAAGTAAAAGAGTAAGAAACAACAAACAACATACTCTGCTCATCTTTCCTTAATGAACAGAACTTTCTAGCAGTCCTTAAGTGCATATTTTGATGGCAAAACTACTATCAAATTTGTGACCCAATTTTAGGAAGTATTATGACATTTATTTAAAATCATTCATTGAATTTCACTCACAATCCACTTTATTCATCTCTTTTCCCTATATTAAATTATTACTACATCTTAATGTTGTATTTTTATTCATTATATATCTTATACTATTAAACTATCTTATGTGTTCTTTAGAATGAGACATGTTGTCTATAGACATCAGATTTTAAACAAGGGTATGAAAAGGATAAATCATGGAAAAGACTGAATCTTTTACTTGATATGCTGGAGAACTGCATGTCTTGTAGAATACTGAAATTACACTCTTATTTCATTCTGTACAAACATCAACTCAAGCAGACCAAAGCATCCACATAAGACCAAAACCTGAAAATACTAGAAAAAAGTATAGAGAGGCACTTTAAAATGTGGCACCAGTAACCACAAGATTGTAGTTTTGCCAAAACTTGATGAGTTTAGAAATATATCCTGACTTGGGATGCCCTGACCTTAGGCATGTTGACATCAGCCTATGGAACCAATTGCAGCCGAGTCTTATGGAGCCTTACCAGTTTTCTGACTTATAGAAACTTTCAATAAAAATGTTCTGCTTTAAGCTATGTGTGGTATATTTTAATTGTACTAACAATAGAAAACTAGCATATACAGACTAGACTTTTCTCTTAAGCATGGGCTTTGCCTACTAACAAATGATCTATGGGGATCTAAGTATATATACCCATTAGAATCTGGCAACTCAGCCACTCATTATTGTTCTACCCCATGTGGCATCCTTTGCATTGAAGGAAAGTACTTTGAACAAACAAATGGTCTTCCCAGTCACTAACCAGATAGCAGTTTCATGTACTGATGAATTCTGTACTCTCATACTACTGATATTTATATATATATATAAAGAAAAGTATACAGGAATAAAAAAGGGACAGCCCAGAGGCAAAAGATAGGTGGGATAATTTAAAGTTAAGAAAGACTGGCAAGAAACCAAGCCAAGCTAAGGCCAGGCATTCGTAAGTAAGACTAAGCCTCTGTGTGTGATTTACTTGGAAGCTAGGTGGTGGGTCCCCAAAGAAGAGCCAAAAAGCAAACAATAACATTCCTTGTTTGAGTTCCTTCCCTTGGCTTCCTTCTGTGATGAACTGTGATGTAGAACTGTAAGCAGAAACAAAGCATTTCCTCCCCAAGTTGCTTTTGGTCGTGGTGTTTCATCACAGCAACAGGTCATGGTGTTTCATCATAGGAATAAAAACTATGACTGAGACACTGCAATATATAAAAGAAGAATACTTAGAACCTTATACCATTATTGTGTCCATCAAATTCACTTTCAGCACCAGGACAGAGAGACAGTAACTTAGCCCAAATTTCATAGCTATGAAACTCCAAAATCCAAACCAAGCCGGGCGTTATCATGGTTAGAACCCCTCAAGCATGGCCACATTGCATTGACTCCTCTTCACTCTCAACATACATGGAAGTGCACATACCTAGTCACAGACATTGTCAACTGACCCAAACGAATCCATCGGTAGTAACTGCAAACTTTGCTAAGGTACCCATTTCACAGTATCTCACTGGAAGATGGTCTAATTATAACTGCCATCTAGGGAAATGTATGCTGTTCTGTTTAGAAATCATCTGCTCCACAGTTTACTGCTTGAGTATCTCTGCTACAATGTAAAATTCTCTCCTTAAAAATTTAGCTTAACCTGGCTGGTGGTAGCGTGCACACACACACACACACACACACACACACACACACACACACACCCCTCATCTCAGCACTTGGGAGGCAGAGCTAGGTGGATCTCCGTGAGTTCAAGGCCAGCCTGGTTTACAGAGTGAGATCTAGGACAGGCACCAAAACTACACAGAGGAACCCTGTCTCAAAAAACATAAATAAATAAATATATAAATATATATAAATAATAAATAATTTAGTTTAAACCAGGCATGGTGGCACATAGTTTTAATCCCAGTACTCAGGAGGCAGAAGCAGGTATATTTCTAGGAGTTCTAGGCCAGTCTGGTCTACATAGTGAGTTGCAGAATAGCCAGGGCTATGTAGAGAGATTCTGTCTCAAACAAACAAATACTTAGCCTAAAATGTGTAAGTACCATTTAACTTTACTACACTAACACTATTTTCATGGGGTTTATAGATTTAGAGAAATTCAAGTATGTTTTGTTTTGTATTTATTTCAGATTCTGCAAACATGCCACTTTAGCCCCCATTCTAGGTAAATTTTCAGTAAACAGCCCAATGTGATTGAAGCACATTGTGGAAAGAATAATAGTGACTAGTGATCTATGATAGGTTTCATCATCCAGATTACAAAATGTAGTGTTCTCTAAAACAGAGTTTTCCTCTCAGTAGTGGACACAGCTAGTTATCATTATGCTGAACATTCAAGACTCGTTGGTGAGCAATTTGCCAACCAAATATCAACCCTTTCATGCCCATTTTTCAATTCCATGGTTCTTAGATGTTCAATCAAAACTTTGATTGGCATAGATATTTCATTGTCCCCTGGTTTATACATTAAGAAACTAAAATAAATCAAACACCAAAGAAGACTTTGAAAAAGTATCTAATCTCACTTTTTTTTCATTTTAATTATTTGAGCTATTTCTTATTCCTCCCCATAAAAATAGCTATAAGATACCTCCTTATTTATTTTAAATTAAATAACTGGTTTAGAGTCTTTAAATTTGTCAAATTAAAGATTGCAATGCTGTGTATCTTTCTATTCTTCTTCTTCCCTTCTCTACTTCTTTTCAAAGTTTATAGTATTGAAAGGCTCCTGTTCTACACTAAATAGCTGTGGGATCCCAGCAACTTAATACACAAAGAAGGAAAAAGTTAAGTATAATTTAATTGAAACAAAGCATGAGAATTTCAATTTTAATTCTCAAAATTCATAATGGTCAATGAAACAAATACTTGAGGAATGTTTATATTTATTGTGTTCATTGTCTTATATTCAGGCCTGAAGTTTTAAAATCAACTTTCCAAAATTTTCAGCACTGTGAAAACTTTACCACACATGTCCATTTCCCTCCAGAGAAGTCAATGTTCTATTAAACTACAAGGCTAATTTACTGACATTTAAATGTTGGTTTTTCTATAGTATTTTGAGCTTCTTTTTATGTCTTGTAAAATAGTGAATTTCAGAAACTTCATGGAAGTACCTTCTCTAAAGACCCTGAGAAGCACTGTAGAGTGCTGTGGATATCGCTCTGTGTAAATAAAGTTCTGATTGGCCAGTGGCCAGGCAGGAAGTATAGGCAGGACAAGAGAGAAGAGAATTCTGGGAAGTAGAAGGCTGGGGAGACACCGCCAGCCGCCGCCATGAGAAGCAACATGTAAAGACACTGGTAAGCCACAAGCCATGTGGCAAAGTATAGATTAACAGAAATGGGTTAATTTAAGATAGAAAAGGTAGATAACAAGCAGCCTGCCACGGCCATACAGTTTATAAGCAATATAAGTTTCTATGTGCTTTCTTGGTTGGGTCTGAGCGACTGTGGGACTGGCGGGTAAGAGAGATTTGTCCTGACTGTGGGCCAGGCAGGAAAACTCTAACTACAGTAGAGTGTTGTTTATCATGGGGACTGTACCACTAGAAAGCAACCTGTGAAAATCACGCTCCAGTAAGGTTGGATTGTGCTGGTGTAAAGGAAGTCAGAGCACAGAAGCAAGGAGGCTCCAACTTTAGCACCCAGAGAAATCACCAGTAATAAAGTCCAGAAGTGTACTTCATGGTTCTAGCCTCTTAGAAAAAAAATTTACGTATCATCTGCATGTAAACTTGTATGTCTATGTTACTTAAGCATCCCACCCTTATTCATGAAATTATCTGTAGAATCTATAAGGTTGAACTGATATAAAACTACACCAGGGGCTCCACACCCGTGAGCAATTCCTGATTTATTTCTCTACCTTACATTATTTAGATTGTTGTGAGAAATATATGTCATTTAATTTCATGTTCAGATCATTTCATGTAACAAATCAAGAACAGACATTTAATGCTAGATAATGAGGGAATATTAAACATAATTAAATGTAAAGTAATACTAGAAAAAATTAATTGATACATATTCATAAAAGTCTGTAATATATTTTATGGTATTTCATGGGTATGAATAATTGAGACACTACATTTTATAAACTAAGTGTGGGATAGATTTTCAATAGGGAAGTGACCTGGGTATTCAAATCATTTCATAGTAATCAACATAAATTATGGGGTTGTAGGAAATGACAAGGAATTTCAAAAGGATTACAGAAGTTGCTGACAACAATTTATTTGCCATACATATTATTCATTACTGAGAATTGTATTTTATGGAAGCATGATTGGAACTTGGTGTGGTGGTAATCTAATATATATTGACAATGTTTAATAAAATCATAAAATGTCAGATCTTTAACATAAGTATTCCAAAAAAGTAATTTCCCTTAGGGCGAATCTTAGAAAAGTATCATGACTTTGTTGATAAAATTTCTTGGCTGTGATAATTTCTGTCTGTAAATTTAATAGTTAAGTAATTGTGGCATGTTACAGACTCTTGTTATTTACATGAATCTATAACCTCTTTAAATTAAAATTGAAAACTTTCTAAGAACAAGCAAAATAACTAAAGAGGAAGTACTAGGAGCACACAAATCTTAGCTTAGAGCTGCCCACCTTTCCTGAGAGAAAAGAATCACAGGATTATTACACAGTAGTTTATATAATAGCTCTATTTTAAGAAGAGTTAGGAATGGTCAGTGAAAGGACAAATGGTAAAAAAGCACATAGTGAAAATGTTATAGATTCGACTGAAGTTTTTTGCTTCAATGTTGAAATTGATGATACAACATACACCCAAGAATGGATCAAAAGATTTATTATTCATGTAATAAAGTTTCCCATTGGGAGCTAGGCAGAATTCCCTACTGGTCAGTAAATGGCTTGAGAAATGGACATGGGTTTTTATGGTAGTAAGAGGGATGCCTTGCTGAGAGATCCTACGGCTGTATGTCAGAGACACATGATTTGAAATCTCTGCTAACCTCAAGTAGTACAGGTAATCAAAAGTCAGTCAGTATTTGATGTTTGAATGAGAACAGATTTCCAGGCCCATCATTATCTCATTCCCCTGTTTAAAAAGTCTTTGAATTCTTTAAAATTCCAACAGAAGTTTGAAAATGATTTATGTAAATAGACATGTGCTTTCTGACAATGCTCGAGCTAATATGAGGAACATTTACAAAGATACATAATGTGTTGCCTGGTGAAGTGATACATATGTCTATATAATTGTTCCTTTTGGTATTTACACAAAAGCAAAATCACTTAATGGCACATTTCTCAGAACATAACCATGACCTTAAGTAATACATGACTTTATGTGTGCTTTTTGCTAAAGTAAAGGTGCTGGTTTTGTTGTATAACCAAACATAACCTGAGATCTACCCTCAAAATCATTTTAAGGGAGACAGAGCTCTTTGAGCTTATATTCACAGGAGTTTCAATTACCTGGGCTGAACATCATGACAGAAGTTGTTGGAAAAGCACAACTACTCATATCATGGAAGAGGAGAAAGAGTTGGGAGGAGAAGGAAAAGCACAAGGATGAAGAAGGTGGAGGAGCAAGAGGACAAGGTCAATGACAAAGAAGAAGAAGGAGAAGAAGAAAAAAAAGAAGAAGAGGAAGATGGTGAAAAAGATAGGGTGAGTGGAGTCCTGAATAAGTGATATTCTTCAAAGACACATCCCCAGAAATCTACTGGTTGTAACTATACACTATTTATGGAAGTTTCTACCATCCAAAACTGCCATAAAATTATGAATTACTAAATGATTAGGTCACTGATTAGATCAAAGCCCTCATGACCAAAATCTCACTAGTTCTGGAAGTTTCCAGCACTGCCTAAAACTGCTATAAAATTGTGAATCATGAAATGATGAGGTCAAAGGTCCCATGATCAAAATGCCAATTATCTGGTAGCTAATTCTTTGGTGGGTCACATCATCTTCAGACCAAAATGAGTACCAGTTTCTCCATGCTCTTGGATTATTTGTTATTTTCTGTTTTGCTAGTAATAAACATTTGATCAGGCAGAAGTAGGTATCTTGTTGTCACTTTAATATACACTTATGATTAATGGTAATGAATACTTCATTTCATATAACTATTTGCTATTCTCTGTCTTCCTTGAAGAAATGTCAATGAAAGTCCTTTACTCACTTATTTTAATAATTGCTAAAAGTTTGTTTGGCTCTTTACTAGGGGAGTTGCAAATACATTTTAGAGCATGACTCTTAATCATATGTATGATTCATAAATATTTCCTTCCATACCACAGTCAACTTTTTTGCTTTCCTTTCTTTGCTTACAGTTTTCCTTAAATATGTCATAGTCACTTGTCTATTCCCCCATATTTTTTATTGCTATAATTCAGAAATCATTGCAAAGAACAATGTCATGATGATTCCCCTCTTTTTGTTTTCTAACAGTTTTATAATTTTGAGTTTTATTCCTCAACACATTTTCACTTTGTCAGTGCACATGAGGTGAATTAAAGACAATTTCATTCTTTTCCAGATGAATATCTGTCTTAAAAACACCATATATTGAGGACAGTCCCTTTTCATCACTGTATCATTTGATTTCTTGTGAAAATCTGCTAACTGTAAATCTATGAATTTATTCCTGGTCTCTGCTCGCTCGCTCTCTCTCTCCCTCCCTCCCTGCCTCCCTCCCTCCCTCTCTGCCTCCCTCCCAGTGGCTTCCAGACACCCAAACTGTGACAGCACCTGTTGAGACTGTCAGTCCTATGTAGCCTTACAGAGCACCTGACACTTCTGCACTGTTTTTTCTTGCCTTTGGTTTGTTTGTTGGTTTTGTTTTGTTTTTAACAATGCTGTTTTTCTCCTACCAAACTACTTTGATAGTAATGTGATACAGAAGCCAGCCCCTTGAACAGTCCTCTAAAGAGGCAGAGCCTCAACTGTATCCTTCCTCATCTTTCTCCTTACCTGCCAAGGGAGACTATTGATCTTGATGGCTCTTTTCTTAGACCAAGGTGTGCAGGACTGAAAGAAAGACTAAGGAACATGAAGCCACACTCCTCTCTTTCTCCCCTCCCTTCTGTGGTTGCTTATGTCTTTGTGGTTCCTTGCAGCTTTGCTGCTTCTTCCATGGAGTCTCAGGAAGCTCAAAGAGGTATTCCACACACTTGTCATCAACATGGTATTTTCTGTGGTGGGACTTGAAGGCTGTTATTTCCTATGATGGTTTCTTGCTAAAAGCAATTTCTTTTTATCCATTCTGAACCATAGCTAAGTGAGCTAAGAATAGACCATGAGCTCCTCTCTTCACCATAAGCAGGAAACTCAAGAATACACTCATATGTATATATGTATGTATGTATGTATGTATGTATGTATGTATGTATGTATGTATAAGTATAGGACCAAACACGAAAGTGTGCTGGTGTTGGCCATATTCCTCACCCTACAGTAACATCCCAAACCCCTATCTTTTCCCTCTGCTTGAAAGACATCATCAAACTCTCTGCTTTACTATTTCTAGAATGCCTTGTCATGGGAGAAAAGTCTTTTCTTGCTTGCCTTGGAGCACAGCTTCATCAGCAGTCTTGACACTAGAAAAATGCTTTGTGCAGTGAATCATCTAACTTCTTCACATTGATAATTACTTGGATATTGTTTTAAAAAATTCTAATTTGCTTTCTATTTATTTTTATTTGCTTTATATTTATTATGTATAAATCCACAAAAGAAGGTTATTGTATACTACACTCTTTGAAGCTAAATTTAGTTTAACTATCTGACACACTGAGGTAATGAATTGAAAAAAAAAAAACTTTTTTTGTCATAAATAAGCCAGAAAAGTGATAAAATAAAGAAGCAGACACTGTCATTTCAGCCAGCTTTGCCTGTGTCCCTTTTGAGCAGACTGGGCATCGGAAGCAGTTGAAATTCTTCTTTTGCCTTTGCCTTTAGGAGTGTCTGCCCTATTCACTCCCACGTGGAGTCACACAATCAAGGAATGACCATGTTCGTCTGGTTATTTCACCCATGAAAGTAGTCTCCAGAGTTCTAGGGATGAAGAAAGTTTAAGACCTGCACATGGACAGATGCTACAACATAGGCTTTCTTACATGAGATTTCCCACCCCGACTTACACAATAAGCTTCTTATCTGCAGGTTCTCCAGCTAATGTGCTGTGCTGCGTACTGGACAAGCTTTCATTTCTGCTTTCTATCACCACCCCTTTGTTCATTACACAAGCAAACCGCCAGCTCCTTAACCGTTAGAAAGTGTGTTTAAAGTTTGCCTTTGCCAACAAACACCAGTCATTTCACGTTGATAGAAGTAAAGACTTTTCATTCATTTGTGAAGTCATTTTGTTTACGCTTAACTGTATTTATTCATTTCTTCAAAATTATTTATTGATTTTTCTACTTTCTGCTGTTCATGCTTTAAAAAGGAGCAAGTAAATCAAGAAATATAATGAAGCGATATATAAATAGCTTAATATGATATGTTGTTTAGGGTGGGGAATGAAGATGGAGAAATGTCTATACATATCGGGTACTGACAAATACTTTTTTCAGTGTTTTGATCCATGGTTGGTCAAGTTCATGGAAGGAAAATCTTTTTAAATCCCAAACTTTAGAACTGATTTTTGTTTATTGCTAAGTAACAGAGAAAAACTGTACATGCAGGGTGATGACCCACACAATAACTAACCATACTGATGATTCATAGCTTATGATTGAACGATTATTGTACATAGTTTGACATTCATGTGATGTTTGATGGAGAAATGCATTATGTGAAAATCAGAGCAATTATCAGTCTGAAACTGAAGATATTTACCAATTGTAATAGGAATATTAAAATAATCTTGTTCAGCTGTTTTTGAAATATGCATAACACTGTTTTTACTTCAGTCCCTCTAGTGTGCCTTGAAACACCATAATTTGTTCCTTTTATTCTTTTGAGATGTTACATTATGGCCATTGGCCTACCCCTCCCTGACCTCCTCATAGTCCAGTGTATACAATAAGTTCATCACATATCTAATCATTTAAAAGTCTGATCATTAAAATTGTGCAAATTATTTCAGAACCCAGATATCACTAGCAGTTTTTCTACCCACTTTATCTTAGAAATAACCTAATTCCTACATACATGACTCAATCACAGTTTTATCCAGTTAAGAGTTACTCTATATCAATCATTATTCCACATTCATTGAACTAAACAGGGGGAAAGCACTCAGTAATTGGAAGAATATGAGGGTGAGCAAGACACATGATTCCTGGACTTCAGAAACCCGATCTAAATGGGGAATCTGGTAAGTAAGCAGGTACATAAAAATCAGTGTTCTATAACATAGTAATAACCAGTGGAGGATTTATTACTTGCTGTCAGCATGTAAAACTTTTCATCTACACTGATGTATTAGTTATGACCCACAGGACAAGGATGGAAGAGAAGAATTAAGGGTCAAGCTTATTTCTGTGATGCACAGGGACATGTATGGAAGGGTATCATGATTTCTGGAAAAGTAGTTTAGCTTAATACTTCTGAAAGGTAGTTTGAAGTAGATAGCAAATTGCATGGGACTAGAGAGTAAAGAATAATCTTGCTTTTTTAAAAAGAGCAATGAACTATTTATTAACTATTTAAGAAATGATGAGAGACATTTGGTACTCTTAATTTTTTTCTAGGCCTGCTGTAGAAAAATTGTAGTTGAAAACATTAAAACAAAACATATGGAGGTTTATTTATTTATTTATTTATTTATTTTTCTTTTTACTTAAGCTAGAAGGATACACTGCTACTAAAATCTGAACACATGAGGAAATGCAAATGTGACTAGTCCTCCATTCATGCCAAATCCTAAGGGTATAAAAATTGAATTGCAGTTATACAAGAGAATATATTTTTTTTTTAATGATAAGGGTTGGAGATGCTCATTTCCTAATTGCTGCTGAGAGTACCTCAGGTATTTTCATCACCTACGTGGTGGCTTACAACTCTTTGAAATTCCACTTGCAGAGGATCCAATGCCTTTTTATAACTTCCATGGGCTATTGTAGACCATGTTACACACACACACACACACACACACACACACACACACACACACGTACATATTCAGGAACACATGCATACACATTGACTACCTAAGTGAATGAATAAATAAATGTAAATGTGATAAGTCATTTGAAAGAGTTTTAGTACTAAGTCTGCAGCTAAATCCAAAATAACTGAGAAAAGACAGAAAAACAGATGGCTAGACAGCAGATGAAATAAATATTAAAATTCAATTCGTTGAAGAGAAAGTAGATGAAGATGATGATGATGATCACATATTTTCTGTAGGTCTGAGTGTTGTCAAATATAGTAAAACAAAACTTCAAATGGAAAAAGAAAAGGCTATAAAAGACGAATGTGATAATGTTGGAGGTTGAAAAGTAGAGAACACTGTTCCAACCACCCACTTGTGGGTCTTATTGGGCTTGTGGTAAGGAATTAGCTCTTGGACTTGGGTTGACATATTCCTTTAGTTTTAAACATCTTCAATTATTCTTGTTCCCATTTCTGTAGGAGAAACAAGGCTGTTTATTACATCTGAACAAAAATATATTTCATGACAATAAGCCCTGTCTCCAGTAGATGGATCTATCTTGAGGTGACTCTATGCCCTGCCATTTCATTTCTCATAGTATTTATGGAAAGTTGGGCTTTCATTTGGTAGGATATAGTGTAGAAAATTAGTATGGGTCTGTCACTGTGATGTTCTCACCATCGTGAATCTGTGATGCAGCTTCAGAAGACACCATTGGTCAGTTTGCTTTTGTGAAACTGGAAGGTTTTCCTCTGAGGAAACTTTATCGAGGATCAGTTCACACTTGTGACAGTACTCCTCACTGCTTACTGGCACATGATAGCACTCAACAAGTAAATCAAGTATTCAAAAATAATGAACTTGTGATCTAAACTAGAGATAAAGTCATGTTAAAATATAAACAAAATCAGTCTAAAGATTTTGGTAATACACTACATGTTGATTCTCAGAAAAGGACTGAATCCACTAACATATTACAAAAGTCAATGATTCTAAGAAAAAGAGAGGATGCACCTGCGATACTAGACACTCTAAACTACAAAACTGTTAAGCGCTCCTACAAATATTTTCAAAAATTGGACTTATTATTGAAGAAAGGTGCATTAATAACTGTCAATCATACATTGTCTGCATGAGATCAAGAATATATAGAGAAAATAGTTATGAAAATAATGATAATTTTAAGTAAAGGCAATAACGTGAAAATAAATGTCATGTGATAAACAATGTTCTATTTAAATACTCTCAACTTACTTTCACTCTAAAATGATATTTTATTTATTCTCTTCTACTACATTATTAACATACTTTTCCTCACAGATCACAGTTTCTGAATATTTTGAAGAACAGACCTGACTTTAATATACCTATAAGAAGGTTTGCTTCAAATTATAAATTCATGTATTTCTAATTAAAGTACTAGTTACAAATGTTATATAAATTTAGGAATAATAAAAGTAGCATTGGGTCACATTGTTAGGTAAAAGCCATATGGTTTATTTTATTTATTTATTTTTTTTGAGTGGGGGCAAACTTTTTGGTGACTTTGAAGATTCATATTTGAAGAGAAAGGATAGGATTAGACTGGTTCAGAGGTCTTTTGGAAATAATTTTGAAATGTAGTATTAGTATTTACAGTGAAGGAAAAAGTATGCTGGCTAATTTTATTTTTCTGTGTCTAATTAAGATAAAGTAGTAAATTGAAGAAAAATAAGATACCCAGAAGAAATTCAATATGGAACCTCAGACACAGCCAGCCATAAGTGCTCCTTTTCTTTTGGGTTTCAAGAAAGGAAAACAGAGGTTCAGCTGAACCAACAGGAGAACATCAAATGGTTAATCATGGCAACCCTATTGCTGTTTATGCATATAGATATGTTATATGTTAATATAACCTCACTTATTAAAATGAAGTATAAGACTCTGAATAATTAGTTTCTAAAAGATAGACATTGAAGAGGCCTAAATCAGGAAATATATGACTTTCAGTGTTCTTCTAACAGAAGAGAGATTCCCACAGTGTCAAATAACATAGCAGGATTTAAAATAAAATGTCAGTACCATGAGCAATTTTGTGTGTAATGCATATTATAATCTCCTCGTTATGTCAGAAAATAAAATCAATTAGGCAACATTTTCTTTTAATGCAAATGCTACAACAAAGTACTTCAAATATGTTTGTAGAGTGAATAATTATGTAATCGCCACTATCCATAAGAAGCTTTAAAAAGCTGTTGTAATATAATTTAGTTTCATAATATCTTCTTAGCTCTATATGCATAAATTATGTTCCCCTCCTAAATGATATTATTAAGAAAGAATTTTTATGTAGTAAGTTCTAAAGAGTTTTTTTTCAATTGCAAAATATTGTCATGCACAGGGAACACGAAATCAAACAGAAATAATATCACTCAAGTATGTACCACATGTGCATCAATATATTGTCCTGGTTTGCATGACTAACTCCTTCATGCCACACTCCAGTAACCATGAGCCTTTGACTACAAGGACTAATTGTGGTTTATTGAACATGTCAGAGAGGCTAAACTTCAGTAAATCAAATCTAGGTCCATGAGTAGGTTATAACACCCTCCTCATCCTCTTAACCAACTGATGGCTTCCACTTTCAGTGAGGAAATGTTACAAATGGTCCCTTGACTCTCTGTGGCAAAAGAAAAATGATTCAAAGACCAGATGATCCTGTTTTACAACTCTTGCCATGAAGATTAAAACCTCTACTTCCAGCAATGCACAATTTCATGCTATTTCAGGGAGCCTGACCCTGGACTGAACTTATTCAGCCTGTTCAATATGAATTTATAAGAGTTAGTGACAGCCTGCAGCATGTAATGAAAACAAGTAATGGCGAGACAGCTGTTTGCTTTCACAACCAGGCTATTGATATTGAGACAGGAAAAGCTGCGGCATGTTGGATTCAAAAGGAGGTGGGCCTTAACATTTGCAAAGGGAAATACCCTGGTTTCTTGCTGATTTGAGTCAATTGCTGGCACTTGAACCAGGAGTCAGATTAGGGGCACTTTTCTTTGCAGTGCTGAAAGGCACATGACCCATGACTGATTTTGAGTAGCTGATTGTCTTTTGCAGGACATCAGAGGATGCATTGTACTATTCATCTACTGATGTATGACACCATTTGATATACATAGGAACGTTAGAAGAAGTAAAATGCAGCTTTCAAATGCAACACCATTACTAGTATTTCCTTGTGAAAATGTACTTTGAATTACTATTCTACTTACTACATTGAGCTCTTTGTGTTTGAAACCTAAATATCACAGATTTGAAAATTCCCAAGTCCATTTGTACGTTTGTAGCTCACGTTTGTTCTTTTCTGAATAAAATTTTCAATTTGCTTATATGTATGTACACTGGATACACAACAAACTGACACATTTCAATAAATTATCACAAAGGCAAATCTCAAATGACGATTATCACTGAATTTTATAGTTTCAGAATCTGTGAAATACAATATTTAATTTTGGGAAGGAGACATTTAACATGATAAAAACAACAACAACAAAATACTTCCTGCTCTGAATTAGACATGTCAATTTTGAAAGTTCAGGCACATACAGCAACTCTTCTTCTATAGTATTACCAATACAACAAAGACCTTCTTCTATAGTATTATCAACACTGAAATCCTCAGTATCAAAGGGATCTTGAAGCCAAGTTCATGTAAGTATAAGGAGTGAGAGATCAAAATAAAATTGCTGTATCTGAAGACTATGAACTGAATATTCTATCTTCTTCATAAGTTTTAGAACTGTCCTTTCTGGTGACTGTGGAAATGTTCAAAGGTTCTGCATGAGTACAAGCCAGATGGGGTCCCAGCACTGAGAGGAAGAAGTAGACAAAAACTCCCATGCCTAATCAAGAAGCTATCTCCAAGAGACACCCAATTGCAAAGAAAAAATAGTTTTCTCCAACAATTCTCACTGGGTATACAAACCACACCTAAGGTCAGGCCCCATGCCCAGCAGAAGGCCAACACAAAACAAACTCAATGCTAGCTTTGGAGATTTATTTTGTATGATATTGCTTTGTTTGTTTTTTTAAAGCTTACTGGTAAATATATTATTATTTATATTACATATATATTATATTATTAGAAGGAAGAGGACACAAAGTTGAGAGAAAGTGTCAGGACACAAGAAGAGTTGGATGGGGTAGAAAGTAGGCTGAAAATGATGTACAAAAGTACTTATATATGGATTCTCAAAAGAATAAGAAAAGAATAAATGTTTTTAAAAATATTTGTTTTGTAGTTTATAATGATTGGCCCAAGAGAAAAATCTCTTGATTTGAACAGACCAATCACAATCTTATAATCAAAGTTGGTATATAAAAGTCAGTGTTACCAGTCCTTCTCTTACTACAGAATAATAAATGATAAATAGTACACAGTATTGGATACAGATAATCTTTCTGCATCCATACAAACATGTAAAAAGAGAAAGAAGGTTAGGATAATCTGAGGAAGTAGTGATAACTAACTTTCTGCACATGGATTTCCTACACCGCTGGCCTGCACTTCTTTCTAAATTCTCTGAGAATCCCTTTCCTGTCATTCAGAAGACTGCTATCAAACTGACCTTTCTTCTTCTTTCTTCTTCAGGACTTTGTGTTTTGAGATTTTGTTTGTAATACCTTATGCATTCTTATATCAGGAGGCCAGTCATAATTGTAAGTATTTGATTTATAAACTGACAGACCTTTTATGAACTCAGGCTCCAAGTTTAATCACTAAGAAAACCAGAATTAGTTATCTGTAAATTATGCTGTAGCATTTAAAGACCATAGCTTCTTAATGCAGATGTACTTGAACTTTTCCAAGATAGCTTCTTAAAGGCCCAGGTAAATGAACACTTTTCTACTTATCTGAATGCCTAATTTTACTTTTACCTTTCTCTGCCCCCTTCCTCCATCTCCCTTCTCTCCTTGTCTCTTTTTCCTTTCTTGCCTCTGTACCTCCCTCATTTTCTTCTTTCTACCCTGAAGTGAACTCCAGCTCCTTTGCTATCAAAGTAAATACTCAACAAAAAAGTCATAGAAATTTAGAAGATGATACATTTATTTCAGCTACAGTGTGATTTAAAAACACATGATAGCACATTACAGCTAGTTATCCCAAGAGGTTACTGAGAGTTCAGAAGTAGCTCTTCACAAAACAATGCCTTGAAAAGGTGTTAAGGCAGCCTACTTTTGTGGAACATCTGCAAATACAAACCAAGTCCAGATACAGCTGTTGGCTCAAACAAGGTAAACAATCACCCAGCATAAAACTGAAGAGTGTGGTGGAAGTTAATCTGTGCTTTTGAATGATGCTTTTAATACAAAAATAATTAAAATGCTATTGAAGTCTTAATTCCTATTTATAATTATCTTATGTGATAATTTATCTCTTTAGGCATAAGAATGAGTTCAAAAGAAAAAAAATTTCCAATGGAATAATTATTCACTTATGATAAAGACAAAGCAAACACTTGTATCTATTAATTCTAATGGAGAAAAGAGCAGTCAAAGATTATATACATGAAAATGCACACTTCGGTTGACAGAAGCTGGTAGCAGAGTATGTCCCTGCTCCATCAGGAAACCCAAAATGTTCCTGTGGAGTGAAAGTAGAATTTTACAAAAAAGACCACAATGGGTCTGGAGGAAATCAAACAGAGAAATAAACAAGCAGCTATGGTGGCTGTGAGGTGCCTGAAGCCGTGTATGTAAAATTAGTGCCTTCTGATGATCTCACAATAAATGCAAAGTGTGCTGACAAGAGGAACAATAAATCAAGGAAGGGCAGCTCAGTGGGTGGAAAACCCAACCCATGAGGTTAGTTTGAAGAGATGTTGTCACAAGTGTTATTTAAGGTAAGCACACGCTTTACCTACAAGGTCCACTTTCCTGACAGCTCTACTGGAGATTCCCAGTAATCCACGCACACTGAAACTCCACAGCAACTGCTGAGGGCTGCGAACTGCCTAGACTGTTAATTGAAAGTAATTAAAGCAACTGCCTTTTTTCAGCATATAAAAATATGGACCATATGGTACAACCAAAGGCTGATATACAGATTCATACAGTGGAATCTGTAGAGAAACCCAGCATTAAAATCTGAAATTGCTTGGATAGAGATGGTTTTAGGGCTTATCACGGCATTTTGTTAGCTGTTGCTCTGCATCTGTGGGTGGTGCCTCCTGAGATTTGTCCCATCCACACTGGCATGTCAGTCATGGCATTGGTCAGGTCTTATTTAGGCAGCCAAATGGGTGAGAGTTTATGGGTGCAGCTCTCTGTCATATGTGTAAGACACAATCTCAGAGCAAACATCTTGATCCTCTACCTCTTACAAGATGGTCAGTGTCTTCCTTGATGCAGCATTCAATGGACTCACCAGACTGTACTTAACATTTATTCATATAGATGTAATAATAGTTAAAGTAAAAGAGACCACGAATTTGAGAAGGACTAAGGAAAGGGAACATGGGAAGGGTTGGAGGGAAGAAAGGAAGGTAGAAAATGATGACAATGTGGCACACATATGTAAAATTTTAAAATAAAATTTAAAAATAAAAAATACTTTCAATTCTAAAAACAAAAACCCCATCCATATTATATATGTCATGGATATATGCAATATGAAAAAATTAATCCATTCTGCTCCATCCCTACCAACATTGTGTCTTGTGATATCTTAACAAAGGCTATACTATTTTTTCAAGATTTCCATATGAAATCCAGCTCATCAGTTTGTGAGTAGATATTTTATACATTTGTAGATGAAGGCACAATAGAAAACTTTTGTTGATTTGTTTGTTGATACACAGCTACATTTGTTTTATAGAACAAGGTCTCACCATGGTAGCATAGGTTTCCCTAGAACTCAAGAGCCTCCTGATTTTCCTCACATGTGCTGAGATTTTAGAGGTGTGCCATCTTACCAAATACAAAATGTTTCTCAACAAGGTTCTATTGGTCAACAGGAAACTGCGATGTCATGTATCACTCAGTCATACTGGGATTTCAGAAAGTATTGGAAGGAATGTCTAAGGAGATAATCTAATACAAGAAACTGGTTACACATTGCTTGAAATACTGGGTGGGGGTTAAACATAAAAACATGGATACCCTTCCTACAGTTGGCAAAAGAAATGAAACATTTGGACTGGGAGCACATGGAATCATAGAAGGACTTCATACTGTAGCTGCTTGCTTAGCATTCTAAGGATAAAATTTGTTTACTTTCTAGTGTCTTATCTGACCTAAGGAGGAGGCTACAGATGGACAGGCAGAAGCACTGGTAGTCCACCCCTGATGCTGTGGTCCCCTGACATCCTTGATGCCATGATTTGGTAACTGACTGAAGGAGTATTGAGGCGAGCTACCATGATCCCCATCTGCTGGAGCTAAGAGCCCTCAGCTATTATTAGGATACTGGCAAAAAAAAAAAAAAAGAGCTCACAAATAGGAACAAGCAAATCCTTCTCTCTCCTTCTTGCCACTCAGTGCCCTTCAGCATGCACATTGTGTGGAACATGGAAAAGTTCCAAATATCACAAACAAATGGAATTTGTAGACGTCCAGTGGCAGAGTCTTGGTCAAGAACAGCGTCTTTGCAGCTTGGGAACAATAGCTTAGTTATTGGCATATAAAATAAGCTGAAATCTTTAAATGAGAATATTGAGCAATAGATATTCTTACGAATGTGAGGTATTCAGTGTTCTGAGCAGAAAAATCAGTAGCTCCTGTATGACTTCCACACAGAGAATATCAGCACAAACGTCTTTTTTGTTTATTTGAAGCTCATAAGATTTTCACAGCAGCACCAACATACAGAATGCATTTATTTCTTCAGAGTAGATAGATGATACTTTTTGATGTCAAAAGTTTTCTAAATTGAGTCTTGTGATAATGCACACAATTTTAACTTAAGAAATAATTTCAAATGACTTATTAATGATGACAGTAGATCTATACAATATTTGAAATACATCATTTTAGTTTGTTAAAAATTGTTCTGTGGATCTGGGGAAGAGGGGAACTGGGAGGGTGCTGGAGGGAGAGGAAACTGGTTGGAACATATTGTATGAGAGAAAAATCCATTTTCAGCAGATAAAAAGAAAAGAAAAAAATGTTCTGATCACTCAGTACCCTGATTTTGTAAATCTGATGATAAATATAATGCAATTACAAAATAAATAAACTCTATAACTTATATATGTCATATATGAATGGTTTAGCACTAAAAAATTATATGTGAGAATTAGGTGTCCTTTTCACTAAATACATACACTTCTGCTCACATTAATGAAAACATATTAATGAAAATTTTTTGACAAAAGGTTTATCTCAGTGAAAATATGCAGGTGATTCTTTTCAAGGCACAATGTATAAAAGATTTCAGAACTTTTTTAATACTTGGTATTTTTAAGGATCTAGTAGTCCTTAGGCTAAGCTTTGCTAGAAAGCCATTACAAGACTGTAAAAAAACAGTAAAATAATGGTATTTTATTTAAGAAATTAAGTCTAAGTTACTGCACACACATGCTCTGTGTAGTATATACCACAAATATTAAAGTATCACAAAGAAAGCTTCCTCTAAACTGCCACACAAATCTCCCGTGTGAAGCATGTTTCATTCACGCCCTTGGGTCGCATCCCTGTAGCACCCAGGGTGAACCTTCTGTGAATACACAGCACTCTAAATGAAACACTCAACGTTGCTTCAGTATCTTTGTCCTCAGGAATCTGATACAGTCTCCAGGCTTCTCACCATCTTATTAAAAATTAGTAAAGGGAGTGTCAGCAGGCATACAACCTTACAAACGCGTATATAACTCTGTAAATTAAACATGCTTGGCAGGCATGAATTATTTATCCCTGTTTGCTTTAAGGTGCCAGCAGGTGAGTGTTCAGGAAAAAAAGCAAATTAATGACTTATATATGAATCAGGGCTATAAATTATATACATCAAACCACTGAGTCAGGGAAAAGATGAAATTAAATGTGTCTAAGAGACTGTACTCCAAGAATTTCTTAGGAAAAAAGAAAATGAGAGAAAATTGAAATTAATAATTTTCGAAGTCTTAAGGTTTCTCAGAAACACATGAATATATAAAGTTAAATACATTGCTGTTCTAAAAATGCTGCTAAGGAAAACCTCAATAAACTGTGTATTTTGGGGTATGAATACAGTAACAATGTAAATAGTCCAATTTTGATCCACTATGAATATTTATAAGAATACCTATATTACTAGAAAATACACATAAGCATACTTAGATTAAAAGATAATAATGCCTGCTTGAACAGTTCAGAAAAGATTGTGTGTGTCTGTGTGTGTGTGTGTGTGTGTGTGTGAGAGAGAGAGAGAGAGAGAGAGAGAGAGAGAGAGAGAAAGAAAGAAAGAAAGAAAGAAAGAAAGAAAGAAAGAAAGAAAGATATAGAGATAGACAGAGACAGACAAAGAGACAGAGAAACACAGAGAGGGAATGAAAAAGCAAGTGAACTAGAATTTTGTAGTTATTGGGAAATCTGGGTAATGGTATGCAGGACTTATGTGTGTTATTATGTTATACATTTTTTGTTATGATATTATTTCAAGTTTACAAAAATTAAAATATTTCCTGACACTAATTTCACAGTGTTACATTGACAACATAGGAAATGGCAAGATAGGAAATGTAAGTCTTACAGAATGGAATATTATTAGCCACCATTTTAAGTATTTATGACACACTGCACCTGTGCAGAACTGTATGCCATTTCCTAATATGGCAACACACTACATGTGAGTTAAAGTTGCTTTTTAGGTCTCAGTAACGTGTGATTTTAATTGATTTTCCCAATTAATGGCACCCACATTACCTGCAGCAAAAGGGCTTGTTAATTTAATAGAAAGAAATTTCATAGCATTCTCATGTATTTTCCTCATTAAAATCCCATTATGGGAGTAATGGTTGTCTTAAATGGGTATAATTATTAATAAGAAAAATGCACATATTAATTTTAAACCTTAATGGCTGCAGTACTTTTTGATTTTCTAGAAACAACGTAGGCACACTTGCGTGAATTTCAATTCCCTTTTACCCACACTTATTAATAATTCTATAGGAAACACAAGGCAGTATAAGACAGAGGTCATAGGAAGGGAGCATGCGCACAGCTTGCAATTTTCTGCACTAATTCTGCACATTACCCTCTGTGGCAGCTGCTATGCGGTGTCACCTCAACAAGAATACACACCACAACAGTACACCATTCTTGGTGAAAACAGAAACTCAAAAGTTGCAGCATGATATTCTTTAAGAAGATTTTATTCATTTTTTCATTTCTAATTTCCTCCTTTATTTTTCCCTTAGATTATGAAGCAGCTCCATGGGACTCATTTGATAGTTTTAATTCTATGAAAGCAATAAAATAATATTAAATAAATCAAACTATTAAGTAGATTCTAGATTCATTATCTCATTTCACTAGTACTCAATTATCCCTGAGTAGTTCAGTTAGCCTCCAGTTTCTAACATTCCGTGGAAAGGATCTGAATGGTGAAAACAAATTCTTAGTCCTCATTAATTCTGAGCTCTCGTGTATCTCAACAGGAGATAGCAGAAAGAAAAGTATTTTAAAATCCATAGCCATTATTTAAATCTTGGAATTGTCACACAAAGAGCTTACCTATATTTTAAAATATCTCAGTGTTTGAGTGTCTATAATATGTGCATGTAAAGCATGTAGCATTCTCTAAGTGTTCTGTTGGTGTTTTTGCTTATTGCTTTTTTGTGTGTGGAAATGTTAAGGGAAATAAACACAAAGCAAATAACTGCTGTTAACATTATATCAAATTTGTGTTGTTACATATAAATATACTATGTAAAAGCTACTTTAAGAATTTAAAGGACAAACAATGTAGCCTAGAATGTTCCATTGAATTGTAGGATTTTATGTAAGTCTTGAAATGATACACTTTAGTTAAGCTAACCTGGAAAGAACATAGGGAGAATGTTATATTTCAGAATTGCAAGCAGACATATTTACCTGGAGCAGAATGTTTCAGATAGGAAAGTTTGAGGCTTATTTCGGGAGATCTTAATCCTTCAATGATGTAAGAAACTGGGCTTGTCGATGTTTCCTTTCTGACATGATGGGTACTTCATGAAAGAGTGCTTAAAGTAGATTGGTTACAGCAATACTGGCAGTATAATGTGGATACTTACGGATGGAGACAGAGAGTCAGTCTTTTTCTTCAGGGATGCAGGCCTTGGGAGGCCACCCAGGCTCCAGTAGATAGTCCCACACTTATGCATGTACAGAGAGTGCTAAATGAACTCAGTGGTTACTAAAGAAAGAAAGAGAAAAAAAACAGAGAGAGAAAGCACATACAGTTGTTAAGGGACAGTAGGGGTCTGGGGAATAAAGGAGAGATAGGAAGGGATGGAATTGGGGATGGTGGATGTGATCCTGACACATTATATGCATGTATGAGTATTAACAAAACTATTTTGAAAATTAAAATATGTCTCAAGGTTAAAGCAGCTAATGGCTTAGTACCAGCCTCTATCCTAGACTGCAAGAGTTTGTCAAAGTGTAGAAGGCTGCAAATAGAGCTATATTTGTCATCATGCACAATACTTAAGTCCAAGTGGATCAAAGACCTCAACATAAATCCCATTACTCTGAACCTGATAGAAGAGAAAGTAGGAAGTAGTCTTGAATGCATTGGCACCAGAGATCACTTTCTAAATATAACACCAGTAGCACAGACACTGAGAGAAACAATCAATCAATGGGACCTGTTGAAACTGAGAAGCTTTTGTAGAGCAAAGGACACAGTCAACAAGACAAAGCGACAACCTACAGAATGGGAAAAGATCTTCACCAACCCCACATCTGACAGAGGGCTGATATCCAGAATACATAAAGAACTTAAGAAATTAGACATCAAAATGCCCAACAGTCCAATTAAGAAATGGGCTGTAGAACTAAACAGAGAATTCTCAGCAGAGGAAGTTCAAATGGCTGAAAGACACTTAAGGAATTGCTCAACATCCCTAATTATCTGGGAAATGCAAATCAAAACGACTCTGAGATACTACCTTACACCAGTCAAAATAGCTAAGATCAAAAACACAGAAGACAGCTTATGCTGGAGAGGATAAGGAGCAAGGGGAACTCTCCTCCACTGCTGGTGGGAATGCAAGCTTGTACAGCCACTTTGGAAATCCATATGGCACGTCCTTAGAAAATTGGGAATCCATCTCCCCCAAGACCCAGCTGTAGCACTCTTGGGCATATACCCAAGGAATACTCAATCATACCACAAGGGCATTTGCTCAGCTATGTTCATATCAGCATTATTTGTAATAGCCAGAACCTAGAAACAACTGAAGAATGGATAAAGGAAATATGGTACATATACACAATGGAGTACTACTCAGCAGAGAAAAACAATGACATCATGAGGTTTGCAGGCAAATGGATGGATCTAGAAAAAATCATCCTGAGTGAGGTAACTCAGACTCAGGACAAACATGGTATGTACTCACTCATAGGAGGATACTAGATATAAAACAAAGATGACTAGACTGCTACACAACTCCAGGGAGGCTACCTAGAAAACGGGACTCTAGGAAAGACACAGTGAATGCCCAATGAAGGGAAATGGATGAGATCTACCTGAACAACCTGGATGACAGTGGGAGTACTGAAGGGCAAGGTTTGAGGGAAAGAGAGTGTAGGGGAGCAGGAGATCCCAGCTGGATCAAGAACAGAAAAGGAGAACAAGGAATAGGCAGAGTGCTGGAGAGGTCCCCAGAAATCCACAGCGATACATCATCCTCTGTAGACTGCTGGCAATGGTTGAGAGAAAGCCTGATCTGACCTGGTCTGGTGAACAGATGGCCAAACACCCTAACAGTCGTGCTGGAACTCTCATCCAATAACTGATGGAAGTGGATGCAGAGATCCTCAGCCAGGCCCCAGGTGGAGCTCCAGGAGTCCAATTGTGGAGAAAGAGGAGGGACTGTAAGAGTGTGAATTGTTGAGACCAAGACTGGAAAAGCACAGGGACAAATAGCCAAACGAATGGAAGCACATGAATTATGAACCAAAGGCTGTGGAGCCCCCAGCTGGATCAGGCCCTCTGGATAAGTGAGACAATTGAATAGCTTGAAGTGTTTGGGAGGCATCTAGGCTGTGGGACCAGGACCTGTCTGTCCTTAATGCAAGAGCTGGCTGTTTTGAACCTTAATGCCTTTTTAAAATTACCCACTGAGTCCAGTTAGTAGTGTCCAAATGTAGAAGGGTGTGGGGGTCTACTACTGGAGCATGCTTTTGTTTCCTGTGAAACTGAAAGAAACAAGACAGCCAGAGTTTAAATGGGAGTGGAGGGGAGGGGCTGGAGGGAAGGTGGGGGCGGGGCCCGGAGCGGGGAGGACAGGGGAACCCATGGCTGATGTGTAAAATTAAAACACAAATATAATAAATAACAAAAAAGAAAAACAAAGAGTTTGTCTTTGCTATTTACAGGAAAAAGCAAATATTAGAGAAGATCTCAAATTACTCCATATTATCAATTTATTACATTATTATTTAGCTACAATATTTACAAGTTTCATGGATTTGGTGGTTTAAATGAGCCCCATAAGCTCGTGTACTTGAATATTTGGTTGGCAATTGATGCCACTTTGAGAGATGTTATGCAACAGGTGTGACTTGGCTGGATTTGAGAGTTTATAGCCTCACCACACCCCGTTCACTCTCTGTGCTTTGTGTTTGTGATTAAAGACACAATGTCTCAGCTTCTTGCCCTGGCCACCTGCTGTTTTGCTTCTCTCTCCCTCTGGAATCATAAATCTAAGGTTAAGAGCACTGACTACTCTGCCAGCGGACCCAGGTTCAATCCTCAGCATACAAAGCAGCTCACAACTGTCTGTTACTCCAGTTCCAGGGAATCTAACACTCCCACACAGACATATACACAGGCAAAACACCAATGCATATAAAATACAAATAAATTATTAAAAAAAGAAAGAAAAAGAGTCACTTACCTCTTGATCCAGGAATTCACTGAGGTGGCAGGCAGATGGGTGGAACTCCAGGAGTCCAGTCAAAGAGAGGGAAGAGGGATTCCATGAGAAAGGGGCATCAAGATCATGATGGGGAAACCTACAGAGACAACTGAATCAAGCTAATGTGAACTCATGAACTTTAGACCACCAGCTGTGGAGCCTCCATGGGACTGGACGAGGCTCTCTGCATAAGCAGGACAGTTGTGTCACTTGGTCTACGTAAGGGCCCCCCCTGGCAGTAGGATCAGGATCTATCCCTGGTGCATGAGCTGGCTTTTTGGAGGCCATTTGCTATGGTGGAACACCTTGCACAGCCTTGGTGCAGGGGAAGGGCTTGGACCTGCCTCAGCTGAAAGGACCAGGCTCTGCTGACTCCCCATGGGAGGCCTTACATTTCAGAGGGGGAATTGGGGGGGGGTTGGGGAGAAGCTTAAGGGGGGGAGTGAGAGGAGAAAAGAGAGGAGGATCTGCGGTTGGTATGCAAAATGAATTTAAAAAAAATCTTAAGAAAGGGAAACAGAAACACACACACACAAGGAAAAATCCTCTCTTCTACAGATTACTTTTGGTGGTGGTATTTTGTCAGAGCAACAGAAAAGCAACTAATGTAACTTGTGATTCTGCAACGTTTTGTCTCATGTGATGAAAACGTAAAACATTGTTGAAGACATGACAGAAAGCATGGAGGTTAAAAATGTTTTGATTAGATAAGAAACATTTTAAAAATGAGTTTAAAGTGATGTGACTCTACAGAAATGCCCTGGGGACTATTTGGTACATGATCCTAGAGCTTGAAAGAAGCTCTGCAGAAAATATAGACATGATTTTTTTAAAATTTACTTTATAATTTAATTTAATTTTACACATCAGCCATGGATTCGCCTGTCCTCCCTACCCACACCCCCTCCCCACTCCATTCCCATCTCCTCCAGGGCCAAGACTCCCCTGGGGATTCAATTCAACCTGGTGGATTCAGTACAGGCAGGTCCAGTCCCCTCCTTCCAGGCTGAGCAAAGTGTCCCTGTGTAAGCCCAAGGTTCCAAACAGCCAGCTCATGCACTAAGGACAGGTCCTGGTCCCACAGCCTGGATGCCTCCCAAGCAGTTCAAGCTATTCAACTGTCTCACTTATCCTGAGGGCCTGATCCAGTTGGGGGCTCCTCAGCTATTGGTTCATAGTTCATGTGTTTCCACTAGTTTGGCTATTTGAGAGATGGCTCAGCCGTTAAAGGTTAGTCTCACAACCAAAAATATAGACATGATTTTGACAAGCACCAAAGGCTTCCATGTTGGGGCTTATCCATCCATGCTCTCAACCATTTACTGACATCCAGAAGAATTATCAAATGCCAAAATTTATATAGGTAAAATAATCTGGAGATAACAGTATGTAAAGTCCAGAGTAAAAAAATAATTCCTACATGGCAAGGAGTGATATGGTCATAATACCTCTTGTTGAATGTCCAGAATATACCAACTATTGACTGTAACATACACAATCTAACTTAATACATTCACTTATGAGAATTTTTTCCTACTTTAAGTCCAATGGTATATCTGGTGATACATATCTCTGTTTCTCCATAATTTAACATTAGGGGCTGGAGAGATGACTCAGTGGTTAAGAGTACTTTCTGCTCTTTCAGAGGACCCAAGTTTGAGTCCCAGAACCCATGTGGCACAATCATTTGTAAATCTAATTCCAGCAGATCTGACACCATCTTTTGGTCTCCCCAAGCACAGCCTACAAACAGTGCACAGACAGACAAAACACTCATCCACACAAAATAAAAGTAAGAGGAAAAATAATAATTTAACATAAATCCTAAGAGCAAAATTGCCCCTTTATATCATTCATTCATTCATTCATTCATTCATTCATTGAGACAGTGCCTCACTTTACATTTCTGCTTGGCCTGGAACTCACTCTGTACTCAAAGAGATCCACCAGGCTCTGCCTCACAAGTGCTGGGATTAAAGGAATGCACCATAATGCCAAGGCTCCTCCCTCTTTTCATTTGGAGTGAAAGTTGCCTTCAATCACAGTAAGGCACATTTAAGCAGGGATATTTAAAATGGCCACATAGAATTTTCCTGTTGGATCTGTATCTGCCCTTTCTAGGTATTGTAAATGGAAGGCTAAGATTTAAGAAGTGTGTAGATGTATCCGGCTTGTTAAATAAGAAACACAGAACCGATTGCAGAGTTAAAAACCAAGAGGTCAGAGCAAAAGCGGAAAACCTTACCCTTCACTGCTTCTGCCGTTCTTCCTCTCCGCAAGAGACCTACTTCTGTGCGTCCTGTCTATTTAAAGACTTTCTGTTCTGTTTTCTCATTGGTTGTAAACCCAGCCACATGACCTCCTTGTCACTGCCTGTTTGTACAGACCTCCAGGTCTTCTATGGTTGGTATTGAGATTAAAGGCGTGTCTGCCCTGCTGGCTGTGTCCTTGAACACACAGAGATCCGCCTAGCTCTGCCTCCCAAGTGCTGGGATTAAAGGCGTGCCCCACTACTGCTCAGCTTCTGCTCTGGCTTGCTCTGACCTCAAGGCAACTTTATTGACATACAAATAAAATCACATTTCAATACAAATAAAATATCACTATAGAAGTGAGATTGAGTTTCCTGGAGTTTATTAGTTATTAGTTACCTATAACTCAACTTTCTGCAAAAGATAGAAGTTGTCTAGAGTTGTCTCCTCCAATCCACTCAATATTCCTACTGTTAAAACTTTTTTCTCTAATGGGAAATAGGATCCCCGAGGAATTAAACAAATAGAGATGACTCTTCGGAATATTTGGTGAGTTCATATAAAAATCTTCAGGGTAAAAATATGGCAGCAGTATGGAATTTTCAATAACAGTGATTATTTGCTAACTGCTTACAAAAACTGTAGGCAATATTCTAAATGCTTTGTGTGAGCTCTCTTCTTTAACCCCCATAGTTATCCTTTGACATAATCATTAATATCAAGCCCACTTTACAGACTTTCAGGTGGGGCTTCTGAAATTCAAAGACATCACACTGTGGCTTCAGAAACAGGATATTTGATGGTAGCTGTACTCATTCATTCATTATCTTTCCCTCTGTACCCACAATTATTTTTCTTTTCTTGCACTTGAATTGTCTGAAGAAACACTATCTGAAGTTATCCTCACACTTCTCTGTGAGTATAAAAGCTATGAGGATTTTCACCTCCACTTCTCCCAACTCATTACTCATGCCATTAATAATAGACAAAATGACATTTCAGTCTATGAGTTGGTTGGGGTTTCTTTTTGTCTGAGAGTCTGCCTTTGCTCCAAATATTTTATCAAGAAAGCAATACTAAAATCCCCTAGTATAAAGCATGCTCCTTATTAAGAAGTTTGTAATAACATTGAATTAGTTTATCAATGACATAGAGAGTCATAAATAAAAATTCATGACTTTCTACCAAGCTGAGACAGCCACAGGTTTCCTATAGCATTAATGTTGTTTGGTTTTGTTCTTTCAAAGGAGACCTTAAAATTGTTACAGAACCCTAAGAAGCATCATATTCCCAGAGTCCTGTTTCTTAAATAAACCAAACCATTGTGAATCTACTTGAAGGAAGAGGAAAAATAACAGTGGCAGTCAACGACAGCAATGCAGAAAACATTTCTTTTTAAAAAGAAATTCTTCTTTTAATCCACCTGAAGATTTTCTTTTGGCAATCAGACACCAGGCCAAGCTCTAGGAGTCCAGTCGAAGAGAGAGAAGAGGGATTTGATGAGCAAGGGGCAACAAGATTATGATGGAGAAACCTACAGAGACAACCAAACCAGGTGGTGGTGCAGTCCTTTAATACCAGCACTTGAGAGGCAGAGGCAGGTGGATCTCTGTGAGTTTGAGGCCAACCTGGTCCATAAAGTGAGTTCCAGTACAGCCAAAGTTATACAGAGAAACTCTGTCTTGAAAAAACAAACAAACAATAACAACAAAATGAAATTTAGATCAACAGCTGTGGAGCCTGCATGGGACTGGACTAGGCCTTCTGCATAGTGAGATAGTTGTGTAGCTTGATCTGTTTAAGGGGCCCCCTGGTAGTAGGATCAGAGTCCATAGCTTTTTGAAGCCCACTACCTCTGATGGGACACCTTGCATAGCCTTGAGGCAGGTAGAGGGGCTTGAACCTGCCTCTACTAAATGTAACTCCCCATGGGAGGCCTTATCTTTTTGTAGGAGGGTATGGGTGGGGGGTAGGGATGTTTGTGAATGGGAGGCTGGAGAGGCAGGAGGAGGGAAGAAGGGGGGTCTTGGTATGTAAAATGAATAAAATTTTTTCTTATTTAAAAAAAAATGCTCCTTTTAACACACCCAAAGATTTTCTTTTGTCAGTGGATACACATTCAGGCTAGGAGGAAAAACAAACAAGGTTAATACACAATTCAGAAAAACACAGAAAAGAAGATCACACAAGGATGAGCTCAGAGACCACAAACCTGCTCATTAAACTTGAATTCGAACACAGAAAAAGAACAAAGCTTATTTTAAAATCCGTATTTAATAACAATGGTTCTTTTACCAACAATTTTCTTTTTTAATATTTCTTTTTTTAAAAATAGTGTGCATTTTGTATTTTTAAAGATTGCAGACATAAATTATGCATTGGTGTGTGTCTGTATGAATATGAAGACCTGAGTGCAGAGGCCTGAAGAGGGCTTCAGGACCCCGTGGAGTTAGAGTTACCACAACTTGTGAGCCATCAAACATGGGGGCGGAGATTTGCATTTGAGTCCCCTGCAAAGTCTGTAAGGGCTCTTAACCTCTGAACCCACATAATGTGCATTTTTAAAATGGATTGTAGCAATTAATTCATAGCATCAATTCACTCTTCATTTTTGTAAGCCCTGTTACTTAGTAATTTCAAGTTCGATAGTGTTAAAAAGCTTGCTTCACTTGGCATGATGCTTCTTCCTCTACACATCCATTCACACTGTTAAAAACAGTTGTCAAATCAGAGGCACCACCTTGGAAATTCCCTCCAGCAGCTGACAAAAACATGTTTTCACCAACAATTTAACAAGGCCAACACCTGGCACACAGATTTTGCATTTGAGTTAACACAAATAAAATGCTATATTTATTGAACGAAAATTTCAGCAAAATACATAAAAAAATAACTCCAAAAATATCTCATAACTAAACATGTCTAAAATTTCATTTTAGCTATTTCTAATATTATGATTTATTTAGAATGGCATGGATTAATATGAGTGACAGTATGTCAGTCTAGATAAATCCTAATAATAGAAATATTTTCAAGTGTTTTATGAAGAATAATCAGAAATTATTGAGTCAAACCTCAGAATTACAACGTATTACCATACTTAAAGCTCAAAATGGGCCTTAAATTCCTGCTCACTAGTAATTTTCAAGAGATTATTGGTGAAGTGGTTAATCTATTCACTACTTCATTTGTAAAACTGAGATTATAATGGCCCCAATCTCATGGCATCATTGCAATGGTGTGATGTAATTTTCCTTGAATTGAAACATTGACTGCAGGACAGAGGAGGGAGCCTAATGAAGACACAAAGGATCCAGACAACTCATGGAGAACTGTAGCTTAGAAGATTCAGCCCCCACCCCTGCCTCAAGGCAATAGAAGTAAATAATTGTGGGAAAGAAAGACGAGATGGAGGTACCTGCAGAAGACCCTGGGACCAGCTCAGCTCACTGGAGGAGACTCTCAAATATGTTGGGCTGCCTACATATTGTACACAGAGCTCCAGGGATGCATCTTTCATGAGTCCCCATATTAGTGTAAGCTTTAGTGATACCTCTGTCTTTGAGTTGTCTTTGCTCCTGTAGATAACTCATTACCCATATTGCTGCCAGTAATGATAAATAAACTCATTATTTATTCATTGTTAGTATTATTATTGTTGTGCAAAGCATTTAATATAATATATACTTATTGTGCAAACCACTTAACATAATGTATGACTTACCAAAGGAAATGTCTCAGACTTCAATATTCCAGCCAATTTTCCTACCATGTCTCTTGTCATACATACAAATATACCTGAACTCTTAATTGTCTACAGCTTGAACTCTTAGTTAAAATACTTAGATATTCTTTTTCTTTTTCAGTGCAGTGTTCTTATGCTTCTCCATTTCTGCCTGCCTGGATCAACACATATGGATTAAAAACATTTCATTCATACTGTGGTACAAAGTTCAGTCATAATTCTCAAATATTTTTCAAGGCTATCTTATCACTTATGTATGAAATATTTTAGAAAATTGCAGATTTTATATTGGATACAGATTTCAAGACATATGAGATGTTGAGTCCTCTAAACTCTTTTTGTTGTTGGCATATAATATGCCACCATGGAAGAATAATACTCCATTGCTTTATATACTCATCTGTTGTCAGACATCTAAACTGATTCAATAATTTGGCTACTGTGAACAGTGCTACAATAGACAGACAAATATGCAAGCATCATTGTGCTGCATTGACTGAGCATCTTTTGAAAATGTATATAGCTGTCATACAGCTGGTCTAGACATTAGCTCTATTTTCTACTTTTGAGGTACCTCCATCTTGATTTCCACAGTGGCTAGAGTAATTTCCATCCACACCAATAGTATTTAAGGATTCCCTTTACCTATATCCTTACACAGAATTTTGTTTTTTATTTTCTTAATGATAGCTGTTCTGAATGAAGTGAGATAGGACTTCAGTATTATTTTAATACACATTTCCCTGATGGACAGCAAGACAACCCTTTTTCAGGCTTATTGGTCATTTATACTTCTCCTTTTGAACCCTGTGTGTTTGTTGATTGGATTGTTTGGTTTTATGGTTATTTGGTTTCATGAGTTCTTTATAAATTCTAGCTATTAATCATGATATGTGCATAAATAGTAAATATTTTCTTCATTTTATAGTATTTATTGACTTTAACAGTTCTTTTAATATGGAAATGGGTTTGATTTCATGAAATCCCGTTTGTTAATACATGGCTGTGTACATGAGACCATTGAGTCCTTTTCATAAAGTTCTTACCTATACCTGTATATATCTGTATGTTTCACTTTAGCAATTTCAAAGTTTCTTGCCTTATATTGAGGTCTTTTTGTTGGTTTTGAATTGAGAGTTGTAGAATGAGAGAAAAGGATTCAGCTTTGCTCCTCTACATGTGGATATGCCATTTCCTCAGCACCATTTGTTAAAGAAGCTGTCTTTTTTCCAATAGATTTGTAGGTTTTTGTGTTGTTTTGCTTTGTTGATTTATTTATTTTAATTTATGTGTATAAGCATTTTTGTTCAAAAATATGTCTGTGTAACACATGCACAAGTCTCTGGAAAAATCATCTGCTATGTTCAGGGATCTTTCTTGGTCCTTGTTAAGTGAATGCAGTAGTTCTGAGTTCTCTTCAGGGTTTTTCATATCAAAGATGAGTCATTACTACTTTATGACATGTGGTCAGCTTATTTTCACAGATGGATAGATGGATCCAGCCAGCACCTACAACATCTATATCCAGTAGATGCAGTTGGACATAAGATGACCTAGGAAACAATTTCTCTAGAGACTATTCTAAAGTTTGAAAACTTGGGAATATGCCTTCTTTTCTGGTATTCAGTCTGAATTACTCAATAGACATACTTTTTGTTTTATTTCTTTTTAATTTTTATTCATGTATAGTGTGTGTGTGTGTGTGTGTGTGTGTGTGTGTGTGTGTGTGTATACACTAAGTGTGTATGAATTCATGCAGAGTCTAGGAGAGTTTGTTGTATTCTCTGGAGCTGGAAGTTACAGGTAGTTGTGAGGCTCCTAACATGGTTTCTAGAAACAGACTCTAGTCTTCGGGAAGAGCAGCAAGAGTCCTTAACCACATAAACCATCTCTCCATCCTGGGCACAGTTTCTTTTTAAGGTTCATGGAAGATGCATCAGTGTTAAGATAATGTTGTCTTCAGGGAATTACCAGGCTAGGTTTGGAAATTCCTGGTACAATTTCCATCATAATACTATTTGATATTACTATGCCAGCCCTCTAGAATGTTTAACTGGACCTTATAATTTTCATAAATCTTAAACTCTTTGTATGTCTCCTAGATTAGGTGTGAACATTGGGGACATATAACAAGAATCAATCAGATTTCCAAACAATGCTGAAATGAGTTGAGTAACTATAATGTCATTTTAGTGTAAATCTAGAAAAGTTTAATAATAAAACAATAAAAAAATAAGTAAAAAGCAAATAGCCACTACGTTTTTTTTGTTTGTTTGTTTAGTAATATATTAGAATCCACATTTTGCGTTCAATATTTCCATGATAAAACCCTAGATGTCATGGCACTCACTATGTAAAGAAGGCTTGATTTCAGATAAAGCCCCTCAATTTCTGCTTCCTGAATGCTAGACTTACAACTTCCCGCCACCCTACCCAAGCTAGGTTTCATAATCACAGCATAAATGGAGACAAAATTAGGACTATTGTCCCTAAATAAAACATACTTCTAGGTATGTTGGAGTTTGCCTGTAATTCCAATATTTTTCAGGTAGAAACATGAAGGTCAGAAGTTTGGGATCATCCTTAGTTATATGAGTTTAAAACCATCCTAGGCTAGAGGAAATCCTGTATGAAAAACAAAATACCAAAAGAAAAACAAACAAGGGATTGTAAGCAGACAAAGGAGTGGGAAAAGAATGAAAAAATTACAAAATTGTAGCTACTGTGAAGATAGGTATGAATTCACTTAAAATATACAGCAAATGAGCAAATAATGCTTAAAACCACAAAGATAAAAACCTTTAGTAGAGAAAATAAGCAAAACAAAAAGAAAAAAAGAAAAAAAGAAAATGGCTGTGTGAAGGTAGAAAACAGCAGTGTTTAAAATACAAAGCATATAAAATCCACAATACAAAATTGATCACAGGTAAATAGTGCAATATAATTCAAGGAACAATGAACAATCACACCATCTGTTTGCTAGAGGATTAAAACTACTTGATAAATTTTGTCACAAATTTATAATATAATGTACCAGCAAAATATGAATAGAAGAAAAGTGCCTCCATAGTATAAAGGATATTGATGAAAACTCTGTATCTAATATCATGATTAACTGATGGAATATTAAATAGTGGTCTCACACATGTATAATATCTGAATTAAATTCTATTTAATGGATATCAAGTGTCTAGCGATTGAAATAGAAGAAAAACAAATGAACAAAATAACAAGCTTGAATCGGAGCAGTAAAACTGTACCATTTTGTAAATGTCATGATGTGTCTGTCAGAAATCTTCAGGGCTATAAAACTAATAGAAATAATAAGTGAGTGCAGCACTGTTAAATAGAAAAGAAATCATTTGGTCCTACTTCAAGCCTGAAGATTACAAGTAATATGCCTACCTTCATAATTGCCCATTGTACCACAATCTACAGATTTGATATTATCCAGATCAACAGTCCAGTACAATTCTTTACAGGCTGAAAAAATATTTAATTTCATATGAAAATAGAAAGGACCCAAAATAATTATGAACAAGAAAACAGATAGATGTATCACCATCCCAGATTTCAAACTATACTACAGAACTATCGTGATAAAAACAGCATGGTGCTGGCATAAAATCTGAAACACTGACCATTGGAATAAAACTCAGGACTCACATGGAAATCCACACTCCTACAAACCACCTTATTTTTGACAAAGAAGACAATAATACACATTGGTGAAAAGAGGGCATCTTTAACAGATTTTTCTTATTAAACTGAATAGCTACTTGTAGAAGAGTGAAACCCAATTTTAATTTCCCACCCTGCGCAAAACTTAACTTTAAATAGAACAAGGACAACATAAAAGCTGATTCCCTGGCTCTGATAGAGGAGAAATTAGGGAATATGCTTGAACTCACTGGTATAAGAAAGGATTTAAAAAAAAAAACCAAAAAAACCAGGATTCAGATAGCACAGGCACCTGGCCTCAGGAAGCTAAAGTATTTCTGTACAAAAAAGGAATCATCATTGAAGGGGATGCCTACAGAATGGAAAAATGTATTTTGCCAGGTGTCATGAGACAGAATATAGCTTTCAAATGTAAAACCCTAGAAATATATTGGTTACTGGTTACTCACAAGACCCTGGTTACTCACAAGACATGTTGTAACTGAAGCATCCATCTCAGATGCTCATAAATTCTTTATCTAACAAAATTATGTGATAACTAGTATTTGTCATTTAAAGCCACTGATTTCAGAAGTAATTTACTGCTAAGTAGTTAAGAACTATTGACTTGTGGTAACAAAATAAGAGTTATCCTAACAAGAACACAATATAGGGACAACTTTAAAACAAAGCAGTAGAGTGTGAAGATATTAATAAACACTTGTACATTCTTCATAGATCTGAACACTAAAGAGGCTATCAGTGAGGAATTAGAGATAAGAAATAAAAACATTGTTTGTCACTAGAGAAAGTTGCTAGGTATGGCAGAAAGCTTATCAAGACCATCAGTGACAATGGGTAGAAGATAAAAAGTGTTCCTAACCAATCAGATGATCAAGCTTATCATGGTTGTATTTATCAGCATGAACTGTAATATCCTTGAATGAATATCTCTCTATATAAAATTCATGAAATCTTTGTAGTTTCTTGGGTTCTCTGGGATCCTCAATATTCTAATAATAGCATGCCTTCATTAAAAAAAATTCAGGTACTGTGGGTCTACAATAGAAAATCTGTCAAAATCTTCAAAATACCAATGTTCAAATATTAAATATGTATGTTTATAATGTTAATGAAGGTTTTCTTTACTAGAAGGAAAGAAACCAATATTTATTCTAGACATAATTTATTTAAAAGGGAAATAATAATAATAATAGGCAGATTAAAGACATTAATCTTGTTACTATTTTATCTTTATGCATAGAAAGCACTAATATAATGTACTATATAATACAATTGCATTGAAATTTCATAAAAAGAAAAAAACATAAAGAAAACAAATCTTTATCCTTGGTTTATTGCAAAGAAATTAAACTAAAAAGGTCAATTATACAGTAATTCACATTTTATGGTTAATATTTTTATGTTACTTCAGTTATATATAGTAATTAACAGATCTGTAAACTCTGATATTGTCATTTTTACTTGGTTCCCAGTACCAAGACTGTTTTTATTCTCATTTAGGAAATGAATGTCATAAAATCATTTTTGAGGTAAGATATTACAGTGATTGAAGAAATATAAATGTTTCATTACATTTTAATTATAGTGTGGAATTTGAGTGGAATAATATTAATATAAGCTCTTATCCCCTTTACTTCTAATCATGCAGGAGTGAGAGGTCACTGAGTTTGACTTGCAGATAAGTATAGAACCATATCACACAGGGAATAATTTAAGGAAGGCCAAGGTCAAGACTTCAGAAATTAGAATATACTTGGGTTTTCTATCATCTAAACTTAACAATGGAATTAAGAGTCAAGACCAGTCCCAGACAGTGTGAAAGGAAAATAATCTATCCCTGTACTTAAATGCACTTCGCATTTGCTAGAGGAATCATATTTATTGTCACACAAAGACCTGATACTCTGAGATTGAGATTGAAGATCAAAATAGACTTGGAGATAGTTTCAAACAAATCATTTTACATTAAACATTCTTCTAGTATCCTGAATGCAAAAATGTTGTTTGTTTGTAGCCAGTCTGGCATAAATGACTTTCTTTTGTGGTTTTCTATTATCTGGTAATCAGGAAATAGAAGAGAAATGTAATCAGAATGATAAGGCTCTTTTCTCTTTGCTAAGAGTGAACTTCTTGAGTTGGATATTTTTTTTTTTTTTTTCTCGAGACAAGGTTTCTCTGTGTAGCTTTGTGCCTTTCCTGGAACTCGCTTTGGAGACCAGGTTGGCCTAGAGCTCATAGAGATCTGCCTGCCTCTGCCTCCCAAGTGCTGGGATTAAAGGCATTTGCCACCACCACCTGGCTTGAGTTGGATTCTTTAATCTTCTCACCAAAGTTCAGTTCTGAGATACTACTCTGTGCTTTTCAGTGTACAGCGGCATCCCTGACCTATGGCTGCTAGACTTGAATAGCATATCTTTCCTACCTTCCCTTAAGACACTCTGACCTGTCTCTAGAAGTTATCTAATATACAAAATTATCTCCAGCTTTCCCTTGAAAACCATTGTTTCAGATTTTATTTTTGGTTGTGAGCCTAGCCTTTAATGGCTGAGCCATCTCTCCAGCCCTGTTTCAGATTTTAAAGTGAAGAGTGCATCAGGAAAAAGACTGTTTGCTTTCCTCAATGACACAACACGGATAACTAAAGGTTTCAACAATGGACTCTAAAGAGATCATTGAATTCTAATTTGAAGCAATTCTCTTATACTTGTAATCAGGATTAGTAACCAGATGGGAAAATCCCTTCTGGGACTGCAACAATTCAATGAATACACACTGGAATGTAGTATTTGAAGTAGACTATGACTTGAACTGGAACATAAGAAGAACTTCCATTTAGAGACCGTCTTGGTCAGTGTTCCATTGCTGTTAAGAGATATTATGACTGCAAAAACTCTTATAGACAAAAACATTTAAGTGGGGCTGGCTTATACTTTCAGAAGTTTAGTCCATTATCAGCATGGTGGGAAGCATGGTGACAAGCTGGCAGACAGGATCCTGGAGATTAGCTGAGAGTTCTATATCTGAATCCACAGGCAGCAGGAAGAGAGAGTGCCACTGGGCTTCGCTTGTGTTTTTGAAACCTCAAAGGCCACCTCTAGTACACACTTCCTTCAACAAGGCCATATCTACTCCAACAAGGTCACACCTCTCAATAGTGCCATTCCCTGGTGACCAAGCCTTCACATCTGAATCTATGTGGGTCACCATTCTTATTGAAACCACCACAGAGAACAGATACTGCACTTTTACTTTGTTAACAGTCTCCTTTATTTCCATATCCTTGTAAGCCTCTTGTCTATTCCTGGAATGATGACAGCAGTACCCAGCAAGGAACCCAATTAGCTCTACAGACTGAAATTTTTGATAGCAAGAAATCTGTTTTGTCTTGTGAATGGTGTATTCTAAATTTCATCATCTTGTCTGGATTGTCAGGACCCCCCCCCCCCCCGGGGGTTCTTTTATGTCACTGTCAGCTAATGCTCATCAGTAATAATGCTCTTTCCTTTTGATCATTACTGTTCTCACCAGAACACTCTAAGAAATGTGGGCATCCATCACACACCCCCAAACGGTAAGTCACTGTAATTTCAGGAGCCAAAAATAAATGATGTAATACCCAATGTGTGTATCTTTTTATTATGTGTTTTAATTTTATACATCAGCCATGTGTTCCCCTGTCCTCCCCCCTCCTGCCCCCCCCCCCCCAACCCCTTCCCTCCATTCCAATCTCCTCCAGGACCAAGACACCCCTGGGGACTCATTTAAACCTGGTGGATTCAGTACAGGCAGGTCCAGTCCCCTCCTTCCAGGCTGAGCATGTGTCCCTGTGTAAGCCCAAGGTTCTAAACAGCCAGCTCATGCACCAAGGACAGGTCCTGGTCCCACAGCCTGGGTGCCTCCCAAACAGTTCAAGCTATTCAATTGTCTCACTTATCCAGAGGGCCTGATCCAGCTGGGGACTCCTCAGCCGTTGGTTCATAATTCATGTGCTTCCATTCGATTGGCTATTTGTCCCTGTGCTTTTTGCAATCTTGGATTCAACAATTCATGCTCTTGCAGTCCCTCCTCCTTCTCGCATTTTGAACTTGACTATTTGGGGCAGGTAAGATTGCTCAGTGGTTAAAGACACTTGCCTCCAAAGCTGAACCTGAGTTTGAACCTGGAATTCACATCACAGGAGGAAAGAATTTAGTGTTGCCAATTGTCCTCCAAAATCCACAAAACAAAGTATGTTCATTCTTCAAAAGCATTTCCCAGCTCCCACCTCAGAAATAGGATTCAGCTTAAGCAGAATGAAACTTTGACATAGTCTATACAGTTTCTTTATTATATTAACTATATCTTGATTATTTTTTTCATTTGTTTATTGAATGGGTGTTTGTTTACCTGCAAAAATTCCTGAAGGCAGAGACCCACTGTGAATAAATATCTATAATTTGCTAGCTAACAAGTATTAAGTGGGTTTCAGTAAGTCAAAATACTGAACTTTTCTGCTTTCCAGAAACAATTCATTTCCATATACCATGAATCTAACTGGAAATAACATAATCTCCATCTTGTGATTCATAAATATCTCATGTCTAAGGAACTAAGGATATCTGAGTTCTAGGGTGGGTGGGACTGCTTAGAGTTCAATCGAATGAGGTTCAGTGGAAAAGAAGCAATTGAAAAACAAACTTGATTTCAAACACTATTTCAAGAGCAGAGAGTAGACAGGATTCTGGGCTTTAACATGGTATTTCCCTTATGTGACAATGTCAGGGGGCGCTGCCCACACTGACTTAAATATTAATGATTCAAAGAGGAAAACAATGAACAAAAACAAAAGAGCTAACAATATTTAAAATGAATGCTATTATGGCTTGAAAATAAAACTAAGCAATAGAAAAAAAATATTGCAAAATAATAAGAGCCCAGAAAACTGTGCTTTGGAAGTAAGTACCACGTGAACAACCTCGGTAGTTGGTAGAACATTTTTGTCTTCTGAAATGCTGTGTGCGTTGGCCCACTCTATGTGCCAGAGGACGTGGTAGGGATACATTAGACATGCACTACTGTGACTTGGCACAGACCAAGCTGCGCCTGTGGTGTTCTAGTCAATGACTTGGCAGTACCAGTGACAGAAGCTTCAACGCAAGCTGGAAGAGTTGTGATGATCCTTTGAGGAAAATGCAGTCCAGGGAAAAGCAGCAAGACTGAAGGAAAATAATGCATCCCACAGAGTAGCCGAGAATGCACTCATACGCACATGCAACCCAGACTTCACCAACCTATCTTGGGTACAGCTGCACTGGGAACCTAAGAAAAATGCACACCTCTCATTTGGTTACTGTTGAATTGTCAAATCAACTTAGTAAAAATTGCATTAAAAGTGGGTAAAACCTTCAGTCTCATTTACCACATAGATCACTAATCAAAGCAATGACTCTAGCTCTGTGACCCTTCTTAAGATCCAGGTTTAAGAAACATCATAGAACATGAAAGTTTTCCACTACTGTTTCATATTTGCAATGCTGAATCTATAATTTATTCTTCCTACGTGTAATGAATAGAGTGGTGGCAAGATAGAAAAGATACTTGTAAACTCCGCACCCTTGTAAGAAATCAACTAAATAAGTCATTGGATTTAAGCAGTCCTATTGTGGTGGTTAGTATTCATTGCCAACAAAATGGATCCTAGAGTCACCTAAGAGGTGAAGCTGTTAAGTATGCATGCATGCATTATCTGGATTATGCTAACTGAAGTGGAAACACACATCCACTGTGTGTCTCACCATTTGCTGCCTGAGATCCTGGACAGTAACTGGGGAAGGGCATCTATGAAGCAGTGTGCACTCACTGCCCTCTGCTTCCTTAGCATGGAGCCACCCTCCTGCTCTTTCCTTTATGCCTGCCATGATGAAACTAATCTCTCTGGTAATGGAAGCCAATAAATAAATAAATGCTTTTCTCCCTTAAGTTGCTTTTGTCAGGACATTTTATTACAGCAACAGAAAAGAAATGTATACACTCAGGTAAGGATAAATTCAAAATAAACTGAAATAAGGACATGTTAATGACTTTTCATTGAGTGGACCTAAACATGAATACAAAGCTAGATAAACAAAAGTCTGACAAGACAGAATGCCAGCCTCCAGGGTGAAGCAAGAAGTGCCTAGGATCTTCGAGAAATAAAAGAGAGGTCAGCTTGTTTCTCAAATAGGCAGAGAAGAGGAGGGGAAGGGAGGGGAAGGAAGGACAGTAGAAGGGAGGGAGAGAAGAGGTTTAAAAGTGATTTGGGGACAGATCATATTAAGGTTGAGAGTTAAAAGTACAAGTTTAAGAATGAATATGGTGGGAAGGCATGAAAGTTAATCACTCCCTAACATGCTGAACAGTCACATGTGCCTTGACAACACATTCAGGACTCTCTGTGACCTTGACCGTAGCCCAGATGAATAATCAAAACAACTGATGTGCTCATCCAAAACAATTTTACAAGTTTCCTCTGCCCTACACCTGAGAGTGATGTCATTGTTGTTTCTATGGGTTTTGGTTTCATAATATGTACTCCTGAGCTACAGAGCTAAGAGTTCTTTGGGGGGGAAAAGCCTAATCTCAGTTACTTGCTTAAAGGACTCTTGTTTGGACTCATTACATGGTGTTCTGCAACTTTCTTACCTCCACTAAACAAAACTATTTAAGAAAGAGCAAGGAGAGGCACATGGGATAGAGGAGGGAGTAAAGGGAAGGGAAAAATTATGTAATATTATAATCTCAAAAAATAAAAGAAATAATTATAAAAGTGTTGTAATGATGTGTCTCTAGTAGTTGTTCTGTGTGGAAACTGGAATTAGGATGTTCTGTGTGGTATTTACACTAAAATATTTAAAAACTCTCTGTAAAGTTTAACAATGAAGAATTAAGGGTACACACTATTTTCCCTTATAAAGATCATTACATTTATTAGTCATGTCAAAAGTTTAATGACAATGTTACTGAGTTAGTAATGTCTGCAAAAAGAAAATTAGTTGTAACTATAATTTCTAATTTCATAATCAGTCTCATTTATGGTATGATTATAATGCTAATAAGTTCAATTGCCATGGAATATTTATAAAGTAATTGTAATTATTGCACCATTCATGCCAAAGTCATTGTTTTAATTGACTTTTTGTATTGAAGGTATATATCAAGTCAGCCTTTTGTTATACTATTATCAGTTATTGACAGGAGAAAACCAATCTTGACTTCAATAAATCTATATAATTGAAGAAAGTCGAGGTCCAAGTTTAAGTCAAAACACTTAAGTTTTCAATCAATGTCTCTTTATAAATTAATAAGCTTACCTGGGTGCTTGATTACATGAACAATGCAATCTACCAGTAATGAATACTCATATCTGTTATTGCAATGTGAAATAAAGAGGTCAATAGTTTCTGTATTAGACAAAATAAATGTCACCATTTTCTGTACAAGCAAAGCTACTTGAATGAACACTTACAGCACAGTGAAATTTTTGGTTCTATTTTCATAGAACCAAACATAGTTCATTTTGTGTGTGTGTGTATACAGGTCTTCCATGTATATATATTATAGCTTTCAGTTTAGTGTTTTTATAGGACTCCTGAGGGTGTGAAAAGTGGATCTTTGATTTTTGTGCCTTTTCTCTGGCTCGTCTCTTTCTGTTGGTTTGCCTTGTCCAACTCTGAGGTGATGATATGGTGGTTTGAAAGAAAATGGCCCTCAAAGGGAGTGTCACTACTAGAAGGTATGCCCTTGTTGGAGTAAATATGGCCTTGTTGGAAGAAATATGTTACTGTGGAGGTAAGCTTTGAGGTCTCATATATATTCAATCCATGTCCAGTAACTCAGGCCACTTCCTGTTACCTGCAGGTCAAGATGTAGTACTCTCAGCTCCTTCTCCAGCACCATGTCTGCCTGCATGCCACCGTGTCACACCATGATGATAATGGATTAAACCTCTGAAAATGTAAGCCACCCCAATTAAATATTTTCTCTTTATAAGAGTTGCCATGGTCTCTTCACAGCAATAGAAACCCTAACTAAGACAGATGTTCTTTGTTGTACTTATTTGCTGTTGTTGTTTTATCTTACTATATTTTATTTTGCTAAGTTTTGTTGTTACCTCTTAGAAGCCAATTTTCTAAAAAAGACAAAAGGGGAGGGGATATGGATAGGAAAGGATGTGGGGAGGAACAGGGAGGAGAAGAGGGAGGGGAAACTGATCAGGATATATTATATGAGAAAAGAATCTGTTTTCAACAAAAGGAAAAAATAAAAACACAAAAAGAGCACTTACAGCTCTTCCTGAGCACTTAAGTTTGTTTCCTAGTACCCACTTTGGATGGCTTATGGCTACCTGTAACTCCAGTTCCAGGGGTTCAGCACACTCTTTTGGATTCTGTGGGAAGCTCCCAACCTTACCTCACCACACACAGTATATTCACAGGCATATAAAACATTACAATTAAAATTAAATATTATTAATATGAAAAACAATAGAAAACACAAACTTTTTTTCTTCTGGTGATAGTATAACTTTAGCACAGTCATTTCCACAGAAAAGAAAAATCCATAATTAAAACTATAATGTATTAAAAAGTTAATATTTATTTTTAAATTTTTTCAAATATGATAAAAAATTTTTTAATATTTTTAAAGATTTCTTAGAATTTCCTCATAATTTTATGAGTTCTTCAAATTACATTAGAGGAAAGATAATTTGCCATATCATAATAAAAAAAGCCATTCATTTTAATGCAACTATTTTGCAGTGTATTTTAAAATGAAAACATGTTCAATCTATAAGTTGACTTCCTGGTTTCAAGAGCAAGCAACTATCTTTAAAATTGAACTTCTGTGTTATTTCAAAGTAATATTTAATGGCATATAAAAATCACAAGTAGAGAATTATCTGAGCAGGGGTGGAAAAGGCACATTTTGGTTTTCAGTATCCCAAAGAAAATAAAGAATCATATGTTATTATACACACTTTGGAGATGACAAAAGTAAGAAATCAAAAGCTAAGCAGAGTTTGAAAAGCTCGGGTTCGTTTAGTTCTGAACATTAGAGGCACTTCCTGGGAGCACCACCCTGCTCTTGTGGCAACAGTATGCACATCTATGTAAGGAAAGCTCATCTCTTCTTCAAAACCGTTAGTACCTTGATCCATATTTTGAATCTTTTCTTTTAAAAGTTGCACACTAAATTGGGTGTGCACACACATACCAAGCAAGATGCATTAGAAATGCACTTTTTAATTTGCCAATATGTTTTGTCAGTAGGCATACATCAATAGAATTTAGTTAAAAAAAAATCAGACAGCCATGATTTAGGTTAATTTGGAAGCAGCAAAAGAATTATTTTAGTGTAACTTGCTAATGGAGTCATATTGGGCATTGAAAATGAATTAGCTCAATTAGGTACACATTATGTTAATAGTACAGTTCAGCTCATTAGTTTTCAATAAGTCACTAAAAAAAATATATATATATATAGTCTTCATATAAAAATATATAAATATCCATGCCAATGGAAAAGTGATGATCCTTATTTGTACAATTTAATTCACAGTGTGATCCTTTTAACATTCATCATTTTTTGACATACTTGTTCACTTTAAAGATTCTGTGGTCCAGTGGAATACTGTGCTTTGATCTCTTCTTGTATGTGCCTCCTGAATAGATACCACTCATCCTTCTAACTTTCTAAATCCTGCCTACTCGATGAATGAAAATCAAAAGCACAACCATGATCATGATGCCCTGACCACAATGAAGACACCATGATGCCCTAACCATGATACTCTAACTATGATACCTTGAACACAGTGCTCTCACTCTGATGCCTTTACTATGGTGTCCTAACCACACTGCCCTGACCATGATTTCCTAATATTGATAGGATACTGTAAACATGGTTTCCTCAAAATGATATACTACCAAGATGCATGACCCTGATAAACTTACCAAATGCCCTAACCATAAATTCCATGACCAGAATACCTTTATTATGATACCTTCACCATAATTTGTTCACCATGATACCTAGAGCATGATAGCCTGAACATGATTCTCACCATGATGCTTTCACAACTCTGCATGCTCTGATCACAATTCTTTCACCATGCTGCCCTCTTGATAATATTTCTCTCAACATATGAATTTATGCCTCTACTCCTTTAAAAAATGGTTATTTATTTTTATGTGTATGAGTGTTTGGCCTTAATGTATTTGTGTATGCATATTACATGTGTATCTGCAGCCCACAGAGGACAGAAGAGTGCATCCAAGTCCCTGGAACTAGAATAACGATAACAAGAGAGTTGAGAGTCGTGTAGGTGTTGGGAGCTGAACCAGGGTCCTCTGCACAAGCAGCAAGTGCTCACCACTGCCGAACAATATCTCTAGATCTATCTCTCCATTCTTCATGCATCCTTTGTGTTTTTTGGTATTATCTTAACTTGACCAAATATAAAAATTTGTATTTGCTTGCTCACTGATGTGTTCATAACAACAGAATAGTCCCAGGCACACATATCAGGCTTATATAATATGTGTTATATCTCTGTTTGGAGCTATTATTATTACAAAAGCCAAGAACAAAACATTGGTCTAGCCTAAGCTATCACAGTCATTTGACCAAATATCAATGCTATAAGCTAAATTGGAGGTTAAAGAATGTGGTATTGTATGAAGCCATTTTTTTTATTGTAATTTACTGCTTATTAGCATTCATGGTCACTTTCAAATCACATCTGCCAAAATGTTTAACCTCATCCTGCAAGATAACCTACAAGTGGATCTGGGCATTTGTATCTCCTTATAGTAGTTGTTTTGCATTGTTGTGATCCAACTCCAGACAAAACAACACAAAGGAAAAAAGTCTTCTGTAGTGAATACCTTTCGACTTATGACCTTGAAGTACCAGCCCCTGGGGTTGGCCTCGGGGCTACCCTTAAGACCTGAGAGGCATATATGCTGCTCTCTTCTCTCCCTCCTGGACTTGGATGGTTCAGACTGACTCAGGCTACAGAACAGCATGGGACAGGACCCTGTAATGATTCAACTATTCTGTTTAGTGAGTTGTCTTTTCTAATTTATGTCCTAATAAATTCATTATACCCCTTAAACAGACATCCTTGGATTTCTTGTTATAGGGTTCTCTCAGGGTTTCAAAGGGCTCAGTCTGTGATCACTTAGCTCCACGAACTTGAGCACAACATCATGACAATGGAAGTTGGTGACAGAAAGCTTCTACATATGCCTGATGGGAAGCAGAAAGGATCTGGTGACCTGCTTTCTGCAGGAAGACCTCATCACCTAAAATTTTCAGAATTCCCCCAATAGCATTAACAGATGGAGACCAAATGTTAACAGCATGAGCTGTTGTGAACATCTCATATTCAAATCACAGCATTACTCATCTGTTCTCGATGTCTCCAGATTTCTCAGTCTTCTCTTACTAAACCATTCAGCTTATGGGAGAAAAATTCAGCATACTGCATCCTGGAGGATAGGGAGAGGCAACCATAAATTTACCTATCTAATTTGTGATAGTAGCTAAGGAAAAACACATTTTTCTACTGAGTCTTCTAATCTGTGTTTTCTAATACTTCTTTATCTCTCTTCAGCTTATGAATCATTTCCCATCTCTGCAATGAATATATCATCACAGAGCTTGTCACTAAAGAGGATACTAAAATGGAGAGGTAATCTGTTAGTGTTCTAAACCATACATGAGGTTAGACTTCTTCTGCATCCTGATGCTGATCACACCACTGCCTCAAACTAGTAGGAACAGGTGAAGCGGGAACATGAATGTTAGAGTCTCTGGAGTTCCTGGATAGCTTTTTCCTTTTTCAAGGTTTCCTATTTGATAATTTATTGTAAGCTTGATGTTTTGCATCAATATTGAGGCCAGTAAACCATTTTATTAAAATTTATAACTATAAACTGGTAATCTCTTTTTATCTAATGGCTGAGAAAAAAATCACTACACAAAGAAAATAGAGCAGAATTAAGAACGTAGTCTGGTTATAATCCTTCAAGACTCACCACAAATATCATTAAGAAAACCATATACACTTAACCTTGCATCCAAAGATGAAATACAATCTTTACTAAATCTCCTTTCATTTCCCATCAAGTTTGAAATATGGTATCTTTGGATTCAAAAAATTTTTATAGTAGTGTAATAGTTAATGTTCATTGCCCATTTGGATAGATTTAGAATCATCATGAAAACACAGCTGTATGTGTGCCCATGAGGATCTTTCCAGAAAAGTTAGTGAAAGGAGAAGACATACCCTGACTGTGGGTAGTGCAATCCCATTGGATGGGAACCAGGACAAAATAAAAAGGAGAGCATGAACTAAGTGCCAGTGTCCATTGCTGTCAATTCCTGACTGTGGAGTCAAAGTATCAGCTGTCTCACGCTCTTGCTGCCTTGATTTACCCACCTCATGTTCCTTGTTAAGCCACCCCCCCATGGTGTACTGTAGTCTCAACCAGGGCCCAAATAAATCCTATTTTCTATTAGTTGCTTTTTTTTTTTTTTTTTTAAATCAGGTGTGTGTTCACAACTAATACAAATACTTAATTGAAAAGTTTTTTAAGTCTCTACATGCATCCATTTTATAAATCCTTAATATAAAACTAGTTTCCTATCCGATAAAAGAACATGAACCAATGTCTGTCATTCTAGAATTTGGAAGTTGCTTACAATGCAATTCCTGTTTACTTAGGTAATATTATATCCTTCTGGGGTCTTTGATGGAATTGAAGACTAAATAGCTATAATTATAGCTTTCCTTATTCATGATAAAAGATAAATTAGAAAACTTTAGAACCACAAAAATAGGATATACGATACAATATTTTCTAATTTTGCCAAATATAAACAGACTAGATATTGTAACAGTAATTCTCGCTTGATAACTATTTTGTTATATGTAATTTTACTATGTTAAAATTAAAACCTTCCTTTTTGATTAGACAGAAAAGAAGAAGTGATGTGGGATGTCTTTCTGAATGCTGTGAGTATGTGTTGCTCTAATTGGTTGATAAATAAAGCTGTTTGGCCACTGATGAGACAGAGTAAGATTAGGTGATATATTTGAACTGGAGAAAGAGGAGGAGGAGAAAGAAAAATGGGGCAGATTCTGTGAGCTTCTGCCAGAAGAAACAAGATATACAAATACTGGTAAGCCATGAAGTCACATGGCAAAGCATAGATTAATAAAAAATGGGTTGAATTAAATTATAAGAACTAGTTAATGAGAATCTTGAGCCAATAAGCCATAGAATTGGTAATTAACATAAGCCTCTATACAACTATTTTATAAGTGGCTACAGGACTTGGTGGGACACAGGAAAACTTCCATCTACAAAAATCATTTAACTGGAGTGACTTAAATTTTCATAGGTTTAGTCTGTTATCATCATGGTACCACATGGTGATATGCAGGCAGATATGTTGCTGGAGATGTAGCTGTGGGTCCTATATCATGACTTGAAGACAAAAAGTTTTATCTCTCAATGGGTATAGCTTGACTATAGGAGACCTCATAGCTCATCCCCACAATGACACACTCCCTCCAACAAGGCCACACCTACTCCAACATGGCCACACCTCTTAATAGTGCTGCTCCCTTTGGGTGTCATTTTCTTTCAAACCACCAGAAGGACCCAGCAGGCCCTTGTGTATTTATTTACAGTGCACCTGAGGCGAAACATCAACTAGATACAATTGACCCACTTGAGAATATCCCTCTCCAGAAACACTCAACAGCAGTTCAGCGTACTCTGCTAGCTTCTATTCCATAGAGCTTTCTCTATGTGTTGTCTTTGCCTGGGGTCAACTTAGTTAAGTAAGAACTGTTTCCCTACATGCCTTCTCTTCTGTGCCTCTTGATTAGGATTGGGCACATGGGATTTGGGGGTGAGTTTTAGAGTATTTAGAAGGAATAAAGTAGCAATCATGTTCTCTGGAAATGGATATAGTCAGGAGCTACTGTGTCTCTCACACACTGTCTTAGACCACATAACCCACTTGTCAGCATGAAGAAGCATCTGACTGTCACCTTGTTAAAATCCTATCAACTCTATCAGCTGTTTGATCTCTAGGCCATTGTATATTTAGAAACGTAATGAAGAATGTCAACTTCTTCCGGAGGTCAGGCTTATCACTGCCCCACATGCTGGGTAGCAGTGAGAAGCCAACATAGCTTCACACAGAAGATCTGTTTTGCTCTGACCCACACCTATCTTTCATTTCCAACCATCCTACCTATAGACTTGTTGTGGTGTCACCATTATTGAGATAAAATATCATGACCAAAAGAAACTTGGGGAGGAAAGGATTATCGACTTATACTCTTGGGTGACAGTCCATCACTGAGAGAAGGCAGGGAAAGAACTAAAGACAAGAACCTGGGGTCAGAAACTGACACAGAAGCCATGGAGGAGTTCCACTAGCTGGCATTCCCCTCATGGCTTGCTCAGCCTGCTTTTTTTTTTTTTTTGTTTTTTTTTTTTTTTTTTTTTTTTTTTTTACAACTTCCAGGAATACCAGCCCAGGGTTTGGCATTGCATACAGTGAAGTAGGTCTTCCCACATCAATCAGGAATCAAGAAAATGCACCTAAGGCTTTCCTGTAAGCCAATCTGGTAGAGGTGTTTTCTTAATTAAATTTCTTTCTTCCCAAAGAGCTATGGCTTGTGTCAAGTTGACATGAAACTAGCCAGCACAGGACTTAAGACCAAGCTTCCAAAGCAGAAACACAAACATATCTAAAGTGTTTGAATGAGGCTAGGTTCTCCAGAAAAACAGAATCAGTGTCCATGTGCTTAGAAAAATTCTACAAGCCTGAGAATCAGAAAGTCATACAAGCCCATTGTAATTATCAGTCCAAGTTCCAAATCCTGAGAAATCAGACCACTGCTACATGTCCTGGATTCCTAAAGCCAGAAAACCTAGAGGACGCATGTCTAAGTGATTCAGAATATGACACCCTGCAACTCTAAGGAAGAGGGACCATAGACAATACTGCAAGTTGCTCACATGTGTTGTAGTGAGAACAGAGGCTGGGATTGAAAAGAAAGATTAAGGTATAACATGGCAAGATCTGAGACTCTGAGACAAACACTTGGGAAGATGAATAAGATGGCTTGTCATTGGATATGATAGCTGGGCTGACAGATTAGAAGGTAGTAAGGGATCTGAGGTAGTGACAGCAGGTCAGGTCACCCTGTCTGCAGCCTTAGAGTGACATACATGAGGTGTTACTGTCCTTTCATTTATTCTTCCTTCTAATTTAGGTCACTGTTACACACTGAATTTTAAGTAAAGATGGCTAGTAACAAGAAGCTTCCATCCTGGAGACTACCTCAGACCAGGGGTAGACAAAGAGCTAAGTTTGAGATAGCCACAAGAGGCCCCAGCTACAACTCGGCAGTTGGCATAGAGTTCATTCTCTTCCATGACAAGGCTACAAACTGATCATGTAAATGAACAAGACACAGTTGTTAGAAGAGTATTTGTGGCACCTGCAAGGTTGCAATGTGGTAATGATGGCCAAGTGACTAAAAGCTACTAGCAGATTGTCAAGGTCAAAGTTGGAATCAGAGGTAGACAAAAGGATTCAGCTATCTTTAACTTTGGGCAGGGACAGAACAATACAGCACATGGCCTTCTCCCTTCTTGGGCTAGGGGGAGACATTCATAATGTGTGTGGGTCCTTCACTGATCCACAGATGATACACCCAGGGAAGCAATCTCAATAGCAAGTACTTTAGATTTGATCCAGTTTCCGACCCTGTAAATCCCGTAAACAAAGAAAACTCAATGACTTCTTCTTTTCCTGGAATTCCTCCCACTCTCAGGGCTTTCACAATTCATTAATTTCTCACTTCTCTGTAATAATTCTTTTTAAAAAGATTTTGTTTAGTTTTAATTTGTGTGGATGAGTATTTTGCCTGCATGTCTGTTTATGTATTGTGGGGTACCTGGTGACCACAGAGAATAGAAGGCATCATATTCCATGGAACTGCAGTTACAGTTGATTGTGAGCCACTGTGTGGGTGGGAACTAAACCCAGGTCCTTCGCAAAAGCAAGTGCTCTTATTCACTGATCTTTTCAGCCCCTGTAATAATTCTTATTAAAGCTTTATGCTCCTTCTCATATGGTCATGGGAGTCTACGTCATTAATCTTCTCACCAACTCACTGTTGCTAGACTGATCATTGATAACTGTGTCTGGCATTTTACACCCTTGAGTCATACACAGCTGAACTGTGAAAGGTCTCTTTGTGCTAAAAACTCCTGCATCACAACTGCAAGAGGAACAAAGTGCTGGGTGGTGGGAGGCAGAGCCAGGAGGATCTCTGTGAGTTTAAGGACAGCCTGGTCTACAGAGCAAGATCCAGAACAGCCACACACACACACACACACAAAAGGATTCAGTCAGTTCCACAAGAAAGAGAAAGAAAGTAAACATTTTCTCTCCATATTTTTATTCTATTTGGACCCCAGACCTGTTGGACTGTCTCCCACAATGAGGTCTTGTCTTCCTAACTTTGTCCACTAAGATACAAACCTGTCTTCTCTGGAAAATCCTCCTAGAAGATGTGTATCACATTCTGCCAGTTTTTTACAATTCCTTTAATTTAGTAATGTTGACACTTAAAAATTACTCTAAGATGACCCCCATAAGCTCATATAGTTGAGTGCTTAGTCTCCAGGGAGTGGAACTCTCATATAGGATTTGATGATTTGATAGGATTAGAATGTTTAGGAGGTATGGCCTTGTTGGAGGATGTGTGTCACTGTGGGGTGGGGTTTGAGTTTTCAAAAGGCCATGCCAGGTCCAGTAACTGTCCTCCCTGCCTGTGGAACAGGATGGAAAACTCTCAGGTACTGCTCCAGCAACATGCCTGCCTGCCTGATGCCATACTCCTCATTATAATGATAATGTACTAACTCTCTGAAACTATAAGCAAGTCCCCAATGAAAGACTTTCTTATATAAGAATTGCCTTGGTGATGGTGTCTCTTCACAGCAATAGAAATCTTACCTAAGACAAGGAGTATATGGGAGGGCTTAAAGGGAGGAAAGGGAAGAGTAAATGATATAATTACATGATAATCTCAATGAATAGTAGTAAATATACATATACATGTATAATAGTAATTAAAATATTTAGCAAGATTACTTCTAATAGTGTTGTTCTCAATGGGTAGAGATAGGCTCTTCGAGATCCTAAATAGGACTACTGAATCAGGCAAGTGTGCTGGCTAAAATAATAGATATAATCATAATATTCTGCTCAGAAATTGTGCAAGAATTTCTTGACTTCTTTGCCAGGAAACTTTCAACATAGCACATTTCTTCACACAGGTCCCTGAAATGTTGTATTATCAGCGTCTGGGATGTGCAAACACTCACTTTTTCAGAGATCTAGTCATTACTGAATAAAAGTCATAGACTTATCATCACATTTGAGGTAGTAAGGTAACATGCAGGGTTGAATTCAAAAGGAAATTTTTCATTCTTTCTTTTCCTGAAATTAGCAATAATAATTTAGAGAGGAAATGGTTTCTTTTCTATTTTTTCTCTCTCTTTTTTAAAAAAAGAATATTACTTTTGAACATCCAATTTAATTTGCTTCTTAACAATCATAGTATCCACCAGTCATGCCATGCCATGAATGAAGTTTTAAGATAAACAATTAATATTTTAACAATTGCTCTTTAAGTCCTATTTCATGTTATTACTTCTCATCCTAATAATACACTGATATTATTAACAGTTCAAAATTAAAAATTGTATCATAAAAATAATTCTGCCTACTTACTAAAAATTCAATGATTGATTAAATTCACATAAGTTTTTCTAAAGACCTGTTTCATAAGAAACTAAGCCAAGCTAAGGCCAGGTATTATAATTAAGAATAAGCCTCTGTGAGTAATTTGTTTGGGAGCTGGGTGGCAGGCACCCCAAAAGAGAAGAAACAACAGCAACACATTATAGTTCCGTTCACAACATTCCTCAGCTCTGCCCACTGGATGCTAATAACATCTCCTCCTCCAGCTTATTAATGATGTGTCTCCAGGCATTGCCATATGTCCCCATCAGTACAAATTTCCCCTTATGGAGGATAGTTTATCCACATATTATATGTTCTACACACATGAACTTCTGCAAAAGACAAAATGATAAAATAAAAGTAAAAAAAAAAAATCACTGAATGTCAGATTCAGAACACATGAACGGCTAACAAAGAAAATTTCTCAAATTAAATTGTTCTTTAACAATTTCATGCATATATATATATTATGATTACTTTCACTCTTATCTCCATCCACGCCAACCTCCATTTTTCCTTACAAGCATCTTTCTCCTGTTCATGTCTGTTTGTTCTGTTTTGTGATCCACTGAGTTTAACCATAGGTCACATAGCTATGGAGCTATCCATTGGAGAACCACAGACTCAGCACTCATGACTTGGATTTTATCAGACCTCGAGTGGAAGAGGCAGCTACTTCTGCTGTTTTCCCAAATGGACATGGTGATAACTGCTTTCTAAGCCTTTCTGTTCATATCCAACCGCTAGTTAGTGTTAGAAACAAGAGAAGGAGCTGGCACAAAATTATCATTCAAGAATAAGCTTCATTAGTAGAAGGTCTTATAACAGTGGAAACCACAATCATGCTTTGAGGAAGGCTCTTGAGACAACATGAATGAATCTATTAAGGGAAATATAAGCTTCTTTTTAGAACCTGGAAAGGAGCTTCATTAAAACGGATGCTGAAAGGAAAAGGAAAAGAGAGAGCTGCCAAAGACCAGATGAGGGAAATACCTTACTGTTATATTCATTCACGGACTGGCAGGAAATTTTTCATTGTGTGATTTAGTCTGGGCTAGCCTATGGGATAAGAAGCACAGGGGAAATGAGGTACTGGGTAAGACCCCAAAGGGATCTATAGGGACTGAAAACCACAGCACAGCATACCTTCTTAACCTTCCATCTAAAGGAGAGGGAGTTGGAGTGGAGTGGGGCCTGATTTCTTCAGACTTCAAGATCTGTATGCTTATAGTTACCAGTGATGTAAAGAGATAGACCCTTAAACTAATAATTAGTCATTTGTTCAATAAATGCATATAGGTTAAGAAAAAGAAGACTATTTGTATAGTGCATTGAAAAATAAATTGTACCGAGAAGAGTCTGTTTTCTTTTCATTAGAGAAAAATAAATGATATAACTATGTCTTACATATTTATCCTTAGCCAAAGCTTTCTCTACAGAGAAGTCCTGGAAATAATGATATCCCAGAAGATGAAGCTGTCTGAATGTTAAAGTTTCTGTAGTTAAAGCATATTGAGCTCTTTGGAGAAGTATTTGATTCCAGGCCAAAGAAAGGAAGACTACAAGATGATTTAGCCAGACTTTTGTTTCTAAAAGGTAAACAAATGCTTGAAAAGGGATGATGATGCTCGAAGAGGTCACAGGAAACTGAAAGAGCTCCATTGACCTAACTAGAGCAATTGGAGCAAAAAAGAAATAGCGTGATAATTCAACTAGTATAACACAAGGAACAAATTTTAAATATGAGGTACTAGATTGTAGTCTAGGGAATGGCATGACTATCCTTGTGTTCAACAGACATGCATGAAAATTGAGAAGAAAAACTGGAAGAAGAGATAGTTCTGCATTAGAGAATAAATCCAATTAGAAGAAAAAAAGGAAATATTTCAATGAAAATTTCTATTCTAATAGCACAGAAATAATTCTCAGTTTTAAGAAATCTTACTGTGCTTGTGCAAATTTTGAGAAGAGATGCTTTACCAGGTATGTGTGTAGTGCCAACACATCTCCTGCCCTCTAGTTACAAACACAGAGGATAGAACTAGTAATTTTACAGAGACAAACCTCGGACACCAGACAGCAACCAGTTGACGCTGTTTAGTTTCACATCAGTAACATGCCCCTGGATGAGCTGTCTGAGAACTGCAGCTAGTGCATAACATCAATGTAATAACACGAACATATTAGATAAGATAATCTGGGGAGAAGATGCAATGGTGAAGAACAGAAAGATTGAACAGACCAGTGTTTGTGTTCTCTGGCAGAGAAAGAATGTACAGGTAGTTTACTGGTGCTATGCATAAAAATGCATCCCTGAGCTTAGTTGGGAATCACTGCACTCAGGAAAGGATGAAAAAACGGGCACACGCCTTTAATCACAGCACTTGGGAGGCAGAGCCAGGTGGATCTCTGTGAGTTCAAGGCCAGTCTTGTCTAGAGAGTGAGATCCAGGACAGCCACCAAAACTACACAGAGAAACCCTGTGTCGAACTTCCCCCCAGCCAAAAAAAAAAAAAAAAGCTATTTTCTCCTCTCACTGGAAAAAGGCATCAAAAATGGTTTTTGTAGCTTTAGATGTGAACTTCTCCCTTCTACTTTCTTACTTAAAATTATCTTATTTTTCAAGATTACTTAGAATCATTTTTTAAAAAACTTATAAAGACTGCCTTTAGATGTCTCAGAGGCAGACAGAGAAATCACCAAACATTAGAGAAAAGCCACCTCATTTTCTTTCTTTTCCAACTTCAGAAGGTGAATTGAAAGTTACCTTCAATTGAATATTCACTTTCAACATCAAGGCCCAGTGACAGAATCTGAAACTGGATTAGTTTGTATTTAATGAGAGTTAAGTTCTTCAAGGGCTTCATATCCTTTTGGTAAAGATTTAATGAAAATAGTGTTAGACTGAAGCATTTGGATAGTTTAAGTTTCATAAATAACTTGTTCAATTATTAAGATTTTACAAGAACCTTGAATCAGAATGAAGAATTTCTTCATTTCTAGCTCACGTTCACTTCATTATGTATATCACTTGCAATATAGAGTCAAATACCCATCATTTATGTGGTAAATAAGTCTCATAGACTTTGCTAGAATTTACTTGCAGCTCTAGGTCAGATACACCCATTGAATGAAAAAGTCACAGCCTTGAATGATGCCTTTTTCAACTTTCAAATTTATTTTTAACTGACAAACAAATCATAAAAATGTGCACATAAATGTATGTTATATTTGATATGCAATGCTTAATTCAGTTTAAATATACATGCCTTCTCAAACAGCCAATATTTTATGGTTTGTTTGTTTGTTTCTGCTTATTTTGCTTTGTTTTGTTGTTTTTCAGAGGTAGAGTGTCTTGTCTCTCAGGCTTACTGTATAGCCAAGAATAATCTTGAATCTCTGATATTCCTATACCTTCCTATGAGATTGTAGGTATTTTCAGCAACACCTGGTTCAGGATCATGCTCTGCTGAGAAGCCAATGAGGAGCTTCTGCATGCTAGATGAACAGTCTACCACTCCTTTACTTTTCTTTTTTTATTAATTAATTTTATTAATTAATTTTTTCATTTACTTTACATCAAGACTGCAGTTTCTCCTCTCTCTCCTCCTGTTCCCTCCTCCCCTCTGCCTTCCTCATCCACTTCTCCTCTGTCTCTGTTCAGCAAGGGGCAGGCCACCAATGGGTTTCAACAAAGCATGGACTGAACTGGCCCCCTACTCCACTCCAATTCAATATTAGATCATAGAACTGTTTTTCTAGTTCTGAGAAGAATACCATGTTTATTCTTTTTTTTCCAGATGGATCACATTGAATCTGTAGATCATCTTAGGTGGTATGGAATTTTAATGACATGATTCTTCCAGTATGTTATCTTCCAAAGTCACAAAAGAATTGGAGTTATCTTTGATGTTTTACAGTTCTTGTCTAGAGATTTTTCGCTTTGGTTTAATTTATTTACAGTATGTCCTTTTTTGTTTGTTTGTTTTTGTTTTTGTTTCTCTGTGCAACATCTTTGGCTGTCCTAGAATTCTCTTTGTAGACCAGGCTGACCGTGAACTTACAGAGATCTGCCTGACTCCTGAGTGCTGGGATTAAAAGCATGTGCCACCACTACCAGGCCATATGTTCTTTTGTAGCTACTAACAAATGAACTATTCTCTTCTCTAAAAACACTACTGGTTTTTACATATTTACTTATTTTTGTATCTTGAAAATTACTGAATTTACTCAGTAATTCTAGTTTAGGGCATTAACATTGGAATTTTGTTCTACATAAGATTATGTCATCCACAAACATGAATATGACTTTTTTTCTAGTTTGGATGACTTTTATTTATTTGTCTTGACTGGTGGCTCTGGATAGAACTTCCAGCACTATGTGACAAAGTGGTAAAAGCTGGCATCCCTATCTTGATGTAGATCTTAGAGAGAAGGCTTTTAGCTTTTCTGTACATAGTATAATGTTAGCTGCTGGCTATCAAAGCACCTTTCATCGTGTTGACAAATGCCTCTTGTTTGTGATCAATGACACACACACACACACACACACACACACACACACACATATGAAAAGATGGATTATGATAGTTTATTTAGACAATAGAATTCATATATCTATCTTTATACTTTCAACTTTACCATATCTTCATTTAATTTATATTTCAGTGTCTGCCTTTTACATAAATATAGATGTGAATATATAAATAGCTCTGCAAAATGTATAGTTGAAAGAATCCCATACATGGGTAACTTCTTAGTTTAGACTGTTTCATTTCTGTGAATACACAGTCGTGTATTTGTAGCAAAAATCCACCACAATCATAATATATGATTGCTCATATTTAGAGAATAAGTAACAGTATTAATTAAAATGTTTGCTTCAAGCCACTCTTTCAGGGAAAACCAAGTAAAACATCAGAGGAAACTCCTCTATTTAATAATCACAAATCAGTCATATTTTTCTTTTAGTGAAAATAGGTAGTTTTCTCACACAATATACCATGACTATAGTTTCTCTCCTCCCTCTACTCCTCCCAGTTCCTCCTTACCTCCCCTTCCCTTCCAGATCCACTCCCTTTTTGTTTCTCATTAGAAAAGAACAGACTTCTAAGCAATAACAATCAAAAACATGATAAAATATAATGAGATAAAGCAAAATCTTTCACATCAAATTTCAACACAGCAGTCCAACAGGAGGGAAAGAGTCCCAAGAGAAGGCAAAGAGTCAAAGACCCACTCATTCTCATAGTCAGGAGTCCCTAAAAATACTAATCTAATATCTATACTATATACAGAGAGGACCGTGTGTAGACCCATGTAGGCCCTGTGCTTGCTGTGTCAGTCTCTGTGAGCTCATATGCATCCGCTGTGTTGATTCAGATGCTCTTGGTCTTCTAGTGTCCTCCATCCCCTCTGACTCACTTTATTTTGGCGAAGAAAAGAAATAGTTACCAGAATTAAAAGTCTGGAAGGAAATAATTTCTATGTAAATATTTTGATCAGGCACTGAAAGATGATTGTCACATATTTTTTATGCGGTTTATAAAAATTTTGAACACATAACTAAGAGTAAAGTGTTTACTAAAGATAGGAGGTAGCAGGGGAGTAAGAGGAAATGCTAATCAGTGGGTATTAATTGTCACTAGGCAGAAGCAAAGTGTTAAATGTACAGGGCCACACTATTGTGACTATTGATAGCAATAATTTGTGCATCTCACAAACCTAGGAGGAAAAGTTTTTGAAGTTTTCACCAAAACAAATAATAAGCTATTTAACCTTACATACACATTATACAATATATATGTCTTAAATAACTCATCCACAATAGCTGCATAAATATTTCATAAATTTAACCAAAAGGTAAAATTTTTTTAAAATGAACATTATAAAACACCAGTGGGGAGGGAGTAGAAGAAAGCATTGCAAAGGGGCAAAGATCCTGTGTTCAAGCATTTAACTATGATGCAGAATCCTATTAAAGTTTCTATCACACCTACTGAAATTTACAGATTTAATACAATCCTTATTAAATGTCATGGTGTTTCTCACAGCATGTGTGTGTGTGTGTGTGTGCGTGCGCATGCACACACGTGTGCATGCATGTGCATGCATATACACACAATCTAAAATAGCCAAAGACAATGCTATGTTTCATTTATTTATCACTTAGAATATATTCTAAGAACAACAAGGAATCCACATTTCTAATAATCTCGGTAAAGCACTTAATGGTTTACCAGATGTTTATAAACACAATTTGTACTCCAAGAGAAAACAAGGACTTAACAGTGTTTCCTTAAGCTGATGTTCACATGACAAGAATTTAGAAAAGCACAGATTTAAACAATGGATGTAGAATTTTCAACTGTCTTGTTTTCAAATTAAGGCCACTGTCAAGTGCCAGTGAAAAGCCATACATGCCCAGAAAACAATAAGCTTCAATATGGTGATACCTGATCACTATTTTAACTTTTTTGTCTAATTGATGAGTTCTTAGGTCAGGAATATATGTGATAATATACACAGTCTGTTCTCCCATACACATATCTGGCATGCTTCTTTAACCCCGTTGTCCTTGGGTCCAGAAGTTTGAACAGTTACACAGGATTCAGTTAAACCTTAATTAGTAATTAAATCATGGAATTGGGTTCATTCAAAACTATATTCATACTTGGGATTATATATGTAGAATAATCCAATCTTTGCCTATTTTTGGCTCAATCTTGGGAGACAAATTTAGGTGACAGAAACCAGAATGACAGTCAGTCTGATCTACTAAAACCTTAGTATTATAACTTATAAACCATGTTTGAATGGACATGTTATTATTTGAACTCAGTTACCTTCACTCTAAAATAAAAACAATGATTCCTACTGCATGGGTTTTAATGTTCCCTGCACAAAACATTTTAGCAAGATGATGAATTTCAGTGATAAGAAACATTTCTGATATATGTGCAGAAAATACTAAAAAAAATGAGTTAAACAAATTTATCTTTGTGTTTAAATGCTCATGTGTGTGTCCATGTAAATGCAGGTACACCTACATGCACATATCTGTAAAGGCTAAAGGTCTGTATTTGGGTGTTCTCAAACTGTTTGCCACTGTATTATTTTAGACAGTCTCTCACTGAATCCTGGATCTCATAAATTTGGCTAGATTGTCTAACCCATGAGCCCAGAGATTGTTTATGTTCAGCTTCCCAGTGTTAGGATAAAAGGCACTTGCTATGATGTTCAGCCTTTTATATAGACACCAAGGATTTGAAATTAGATTATCATGGTTATATTGTTGTTGAAGTTTTTTTTTTTTTTTTATCATTTGAGGGGAGGGCACCATCCAGCTACCAAATAAATCACACACTAAGGCTTATTCCTAATTATGAATGCCCGGCCTTAGCTTAGCTTAGTTTCTAGCCAGCTTTCCTTAACTTTAATTAACTCATCTACCTTTAACCTCTGGGCTTTTCCCATCCTCTTACTTCTGTAAATCTTAGTCTTACTCCATGGCTTGCTGTGTAGCTGGATGGCTGGACCATGGAGTCCTTCTCCTTCTCTAGCTGCTAGATCTTCAATCCCTCTTCCCATATTTCTCCTTCTATATATCCTCTCTGCCTGCCAGCCCCATCCATCCTTTCTCCTGCCTTGCTATTGGCCAGTTCTTTATTAGACCATCAAGTGTTTTACACAGGCAAAGTAGCACAGCTTCACAGAGTTAAACAAATTCAACATAAGCAAAAGTAACACACCTTCAAATAATATTCTACTACATATATAACAAGCATTTTACAACCTGAGAAATCTCCCCAGCCCCTTGAGTGAATTAACTTGAGTCTCTTATGCAGTCTTTAATATACTAATATTCTGAATTGTAAGTCATGACATCTAAGTGAACATAGACTTTCCTGGAGATGGCTTAGCAGTTAAGAGAACTTGTTGCTTTGACAAAGGGCCAGAGTTAGATTTCCAACTCCCATATGGTACTTTCCAACGAGCTCTAGTTTCAGAGGATTTGATGTTTTCTTTGGCTTCCCACAGGCACCATTTCTACAGGCACCATCTCTATATGTGGTGTACATGCATACATGAAGGCAAGACACTTAAACACATGAAATAAAATAAATTTGAAAATACAAATTAATGAAAAGTTACAGTGAAAATAATTGTTTCTGGAATATATGCAATTTTAAGAGGGTTGTTATGTTACCCAAGTTGTGAGATTTATAGATAGTTAAGTAGCATTTCAGCCAGCTCTAGATGACCTGTATGGTGAAGCTATAACAATATCTTTGCTATGGAATGTCTCCCCACTCTATACATGCTCTGGTGTGTGTCTAGGTAAATGAGAACAAGTTTAGGTAATTGTGCTCAACTCTTATTTGTAAGCATATTTCCTCAATAGTGCTTTTGACTAAGCAACAAAGGAAAAAAATTGTAAGAGATGAATACTCTAAATGATGAGAGGAATATAATCTTCCATATAACTTATGAAAGCTTTAAATACAAGTAATTGAAATAACTCTCAAGTTTTTAAATAAACTTTATATGCTAGAATGTCAATTGGCTTGATCGTGTAGCTGTCTAGGGTATGAAGCAATGGTTGCTGTGAATTCAAGTTCAGGATTGACAGATAATTCCTGAAATGTGCTAGGTCTCTTAGGTGAAGATATTTAAATAAATCAATGTAGCAGTTTGCTAGTCCATCAATCTGCCTTTAGGAATGATTGACTTCCTTAAATGTTTTACCACACTTGCGAATGTGCAACTTCCATTCCCCAAATTTCTCTGCTACTCTACACAGATAGATATTCTTTACTGCTACTGTACTCACAGTCTGCTGAGTTTATAGGCTTGGATCTCTTAATCTTGAAGGACTACAAAATTAAGATTTTTCCTCTTGGTTAACCTCATAAGAAAATTGTTTTGCATTTTAAATGTCATGACATTCTTTATAGAGAAGATAACAGTTTATATCAATTCCATATCATTGTCTATAGATAGTTATCATTATTTTTAAAGTATCCCATTTTTAGTGCTCAAATTTGAACTAGAGTTACCAGAAACACATTTTTTTGTGGGGCCAGGGATAAATTCTATAGACAATGTTTTCTCTACAAAGTGTCTCACATGTGAAACTGAGTGAATTGCTGCCTTTGTAAAGATGGCGTGTTTGAATCTTACTGTGATAGAACCTGAATAAAGGCATAACAAACACAGCATTGATAAATAGAGAATGTGGAGGAGAGTAAGTAGGTGTGGAACTGATCACAGGTGAAATGATAAAACATTTCTTCCCCCATCAGACACTTGTGAGGATAATTCTTTTCGACAAACAGATGGGATAATCCACAAGCACCATTGACAACTCCTTAGCACCCAAGGATAAAGACATACTGGGGAATCATGGCATACTGGGGATGAGCCAGAAAGAATGGCTGCCAAGAGAATCAGCCAGGAGTATAACACCCCAAGCACAGTATATCATCATGGTGTTCAAGTCTTGGACATCATAATCCAAGAAAGAGGCACATAAGACAATGAAAGAATCCAAGTGCTTAGAAGTGTTTCTTAAGCCCTAAACTGACCTTGTTCTGAAATCAGGGATGTAATATTAATTCTAACTCAACTGGCTAAAGCAGACTGAAATCAACATAAATGGCCTGCTTTGATGAGAATTGGTTCAATAGCTGTAGAGATCTGAGTCTGTGGCCAAGAAAAGCAATTGATGGCTGCAAAATAGCAGGGGTTGGACAATAGCCTGGAAAAAATATTAAAGTCAATTTATGCAGTAGATTTTGAAAGTGTGAGACACATCATTCAGGTTCACATTGGAAGAGTGAATAAATTGGTTCCCAAGGATCTCACAATACATTGAATTGATAGTAAGAATAATAGTTTTCTTTTTAATAGTACCTATATGCAGTCATATATGCTAATATACATCTCTATACACACATATGTCTATGTGATGCATACATATGTAGTTAGATTTCTGAGGCAGCTTAAAAACAGACTGTTCATTTCAAATAGCAAAGAGCAGACATTCTTCCTCATGGAAAGGAATGCCTGTGAAGATATAAGGAGGGATTGGAGAAAGGGAAGTTAAATGCACCTTCAGTGACGACTTGCAGGCTCCTCTCCCTGGAGTTGTTCATCCAGAGAAAGTTGTTTTATCTTTAAAAGCTACCTGCCTGGGGTTGTCAGGAGGCAGGTGACAGTGGCAGACTGCGTTAAGCAAAGGCAGTGATAGTGATCGGGGAGAGGTTGGAGTTTCTGACATGGCAGAGGTGGCGGGGGGGGGGGGGGGGAGAGGACGGGGGGGGGGGTATTCTGCAAGCCTTAAGGGAATGGAAAGTTCCTTGGTCAGGGTCTGGCAGAGTCTGTTCAAGGCTTATTCCAACATTTTAAATTAATGACCAAACTCTCAAGCCACATCCCAGTATAGTAGGCATGTTGTATTGTTTAGGACAAGTAAAATGCCTGGTTACACTCAAAGACTGGGAATTCCAGAAAAGTCTGGATAAGGAGGTGGGGGAGGGTAGAAGAGTGTAGAGAACACCTACCACTCAGAAACTATATTCCCAGCCACACTCTAAAACCTCACTCTTAAAGTTTAAACTCTCAGTTCTCATGCTGAATTTTCTAGCCACATACTCATGGATGTGTGCTATCGTAAGCCAAGCAGCATACTTAATTTCCTTCTTTTTTGCTTAGTTGATAACTGTCCTTTAGAAAAAGATGAAGAACTCTACAAAAGCTAGCAAGCTCAATCTTTCCAAAGCATATATTTTTCAGTTTGGAGCAGCTCCCTGCTATTAAGATAAGAAATAAAATGAAACAGAGCTTTCAACCTTGCCTGTGAGGCAAGCTTTTTCCCTCTGATACTCTTTGTGAAATATAGATGTAAGAATAAAATCAATGCTTCTTCCTTAATGAAGTCTGAATGAATGCATGGCACCCACTTTCAGAAGTTCCACACATACAGTTTCAGCTTCATTCTAGTTTACAACATAATTAAACACAAGAAGGTGATACAATATTGTTTTCCTTTTATATTCTGGATATAACTTAATTTTCTTAATTAGCTTACCATGCATTTTGATTTAATAACATAAAACTCATTTGTTTTCTACCAGCTATAGAAAGGGAAAATAACCCTACAAAGGTCATGAAATTTTAATAATTTCTGTTTCAAAACAGTAAATAGAACTGGATTTCATAAATATTTAAATTCCTCTTTCTTTTAAAAAAATGATTGGTTTCAAGCAGTGGTATTCAAGGAGGCTGCTTTATAGCTAACTTTATTTGGTTTATCAAGGATAAAAGTTTTTTTAAGAACAAAAAATTTTCATTCAATCAACTATTCTTTATCTTAGGGGATAAGATTGCCAGAATTATATGCAATGTGTAATATATTCATATTTGTAATATTCTAAAAAGAGCAACATAAAAGAGTTTACAAGGGTCCACACACAAGTGTGTGCTGAAATCCATGCTGTCTTTTCAGTTAATTTTTATGCTTATTAAAATATGAAAAAATGTCTAAAAAGGTAGTTTTCTCATATTTTGTAGCAAGATGAAGCTATCTTGCTCTTCTCTTCTCAACACTTGGCTCTCATCCCCTAACAACTCTTCATACACCTTTGGCTTTTTCCAGATAATCAGTCTTATTGTGCTGCTGTTTTTCCAACTTCTAATTGTAAACAATTAATACCTTTTGTTTTAATAGAACGTGGCTCATTTCTCTTACAAATCACCCCCACCTCGTACACAACACACAGGAGCATATACATATGATGTATACATTCCTGTTATAGCTGGTATATTTAAGTAAACTAGTGCACAGTGTTTACCTTGTTCTGAGGAAGTTGATATTCACAGAGAAACTCAGTGGTATACCATGTTTAACTGGAACCTTTTGGTTCTTCAAAGATAGTAATTACATCAGTACTTGTCACTTCCTATCTAATAAAACTAGGTATATTTACAGATTGCAGCTAACCTGTATTAATTTACACAAATGTGTATTCTGTACATTTATCATACATGTTTAATGTAGACATTTTCTTAAATATTGGCTTCTTCAGGTTATTTCACTGAGACTATTTCATCCAGGGCAGTTTTCATCTGTAACTTACAATATTTGACTGAAAAAGATGCTAAGATACAACCCATACTTTATATTCAGATATACCCTGTGGTGGTACTAAAAGTATACAGGTGCCATATCCCGAAAACATAGGGAGGCCATGTCAGAGGTGATGGATTGGGGGTAAGAAAGCTTGCTGTAAAAGCACAAAGATCCAAGTTCTGAAACTCAGCTCTCAAGTAACCACAAAACATTTTCAGGTTTGGCCATGCACTATTGTAACTCCAGAACTATGGGGCATGGAGACAAGATGACCACTGGGGCTGGCTGGCTGGCTGTCTTCCTTGCTTCAAGTTCAGAAAGAGGGCCTGGTTCAAGGGAATAGGTGGAGAGTGGTAGAGCAAGACATCTGATGTCCTCCTCTGGCTTCTACACATACACACACAGACACACAGACACACACACAGACACACACACACACACACACACACACATACCCCACAAGGAATGAACATGAATTATATTTTTCACAATTGTTATCAAGAATAAAGTATGATACATGTGTATTCACATATATACATATGTATATGTGTGTGTGTGTGTGTGTGTGTGTGTGTGTGTGTGTGTGTGTGTAAAATCTAGTATATTCCTGGTTGCTTTTGTTTTTTTCTTTCCTTTCTAGGTTTTTAAGAACTAAGTGCCCTGCTTACCATTTGCACTCATTTTATTCCATTCTTGCTATTCTGGTATCTGTAATTTTATATGCTTTTATTTTTCCTAACCAGATCCTTTGCTGTCAGTTACAGAAGGATGTGGTCTTAATATAGTAAGTCTCTGCCTAACATTTCTGATATGGCTCAGCCAGGAAACTTTGCACAATCTTAGGCAAATTTTGGATTCCATTCTTACACTAGGACAGCTGGCAAAAATTTAATTACACATGGAAAAATATTTGAGCATCATGAAGGATCCTTCAACACAACAAAATAATGCTGATTCAACACAGCTTTGCCACATCCCACAGATTTTTGAGCCAGTTTCTCTAGAGTACTTCCAGAAGGAAATGTGATAGTGTCTATATAGTGACATGTTCCCGACAACCTTGGATAACTCAGCTGTCATAGTCTTGCCTCTAGTTCCTACAATAAATGCAGAATGTGCTGAGCATGCAACATCCTTAGATAAAGAAGGCCTGTCTGAAGTAGTACTGACTCTGCCCTTGTCCCTTATAGAATAACCATCCTAACATCTTTGTTCTCAGTGATCCAATTGGACCATGGGTCATAAAACTGAATGAGTACTTCCAGGCTCTCTTAGTTGTGACATAATGTCAGGCATTCTTAGTTGTGACAGGAAGTCATGTATATATACACAAGATTGTCTATTTATCTATCTATTTGTTTATCCATCCATCTACCTGTCCATCCATCTGTCCGTCCACCCACCCACCTATCCATCCATCCATAATTCAAATCTGCTTTCTGTACAAATGTTTTCCACTTATTGCTTTTTCTTAATTTTATATTCTAGTCCTTTTTATATTATATTTGTGTTTAGTAAACTAAATCAAGTACTCTAAATTGTACTTTGTTCATATTGTACTGGTTTGTTGCTATTGCCCATATCATCTTTTTTCAAAGTTCAGTAGCTTGGAAATTTGGGCTAGATTCATTCTGGCAGGCTTGGTTGGTCTTGGCTTGGTGTGCTTGTGTATCTATAATGAGCTCTGGCACGAGAGAAGGGCTCATTTTGGCTTCATGTGTTCTTTTGTCCTTGACCCTGTGAGCCTAAGAGTATTTGCATGAAACTGGGCGTGATTATCATCTTAAACATACTCAAGTGCTCATCACTCCACTTTCCCTATTACTCTACCACAGTTTTCTTGTCAAGGTTATTATTAAGTACATAATCATAAAAGTTTTAATAATTATTTGATGAAGAGTTCATCAAGCATTTCTTTTCAAAGATAGTCTTCCACCATCTTATTTCTAGGTCACAATACTTGACAACTTTCCCTATTACATTTCTTGTTGATCCTTCTTGATCTCGTCTTATCCTGGTGATCCCCATAGCCACACCATAGAATACTATTGAGCCTCAAACCACAAATCTTTGAGCTATTAACTTCTCTTCTGTTATTTATTCTCCTTGAGTTCCTGTTTCATTTCACTCAGTCTCAGGATACAATTTTGGTGGACTTCATGTTTATGTCTCTAATCTGGGCTCCTCAGCTGATTTCTATGTACGCATCCAACTGCCAATCCATTCCTTCTGCTTGAACAGGTAACAGGGATCCTTGATATTTTAGAGGTAGACTTTTTTTCAATCCCACAACTTACATCTGTTGCTCCTGAAGTCTTCTCCATTTTCTTCAAAAGCAACCTCAGCTTTCCATTTCTCAAACCAAAAATATTAGTGTCTACCATGACTTTTCATTTTTCCCTCCCAACCTATATCCAGTCCATCATTATGGAGGAGACAAATAATTGAATGAGAACTAGACACTTATCTTCCTTAACAACAACAGCAAAATACTATCTCATGCTGACAGAAACTAAAGTTTCACAATTGTGTTACAGATGAGCATACTTGGCTGCAGTCACTCATGTATTTTTGAGAAATGTGAAGTGAAGTGATGCTGTTTTTCCTGTTTGGTGGAAAGCTAGAGAAGAGGTTAAGGATGCAAATGTTGAGCATCAGTAACCACAGGGGAAGTATTCAATAGAATACTACTGTTTATACTTGATATGAACCATTTATTGAAATACCTGACTCATATATACTCCATAAATAGTTGATCTCAGCCTTTAAATGTTTTTGTGATACCTAGATATATTTTGAATATTTCTATAGAACCACAGAGGTAAAACTAAAGCATTATTTTCTTTTTTTATTTCATACTTAATTATATAAAAAGAAAGCATTAAGTTGAAATGTTTTTCTATTTAAAACTATTGTCACAGAAATATTAATATAACTGTGATGAAAAGTTAAAGGCTTTAAACTGTACAGTCAACATTAAGTGACAGTTTTGAAATTAAACTCCCAATTTCCTTACATCTTTGATACCTGTCTTAAGTTTGTTACTTAAAATAAATATTATCCAGTGACATTTTTAGCAGTACTTCATATCTGTCCATGTTCAAAGCCACTGAAATTCTGAATGTCCCCATGCTACAAAAGCCTCCACTGCACTGGTGAAATGTGAGCTCTTGCAGACATATGTGTCCAAAGTCCTTATGCCTCTTTCAAGTAGATAACATAGAGAATAATTTGAAGACATGTAGTCAGGAACAAGCTCCTTCAATTTGTAGTGCTTCCAGGTAGGTACACCTTTCTCGTGTTCATAGAAGAGTTCTTAATTTTCAGCAATCCTTGGTGTCATTGTGGCCCCATCTTTCACTTTTAGAAACTTTTAGAACTTTTAGTTCTCAAGGCCTTTTAGAACTTTTTAGTATGTGAGACTGAATCCCAAACGAGTAATCATTAGTCATGCTACACTTCGATTACTCAAGATATCTCTACATAACTACAATGTGAATGATTGCGGGTTTATTTACAGAGTTAATCAGTTTTCATTATGGTGTTTGAAATAACATAATCTCAGATGGTGGAGCCATTGTAAGTAGTACATGATGAAAAATACGGGTTATAGACAGAAAAAGGATTTAGAGGTTTTGATGCATGTCAACATTTTTGTATTCCTTCCAGAAGGTAACTGCTAGTTATGAAAACAACAAAAAATAATTCTGCTTTTAATATTGCTCTAAGAATGGCAGCCTTCACTGCATATTTAAAAGGGTTGAATTCTAATGCTTGTATTTCAAAATGAGTTAACAAATGACAAAGAATTATCTCTGACACTGGCTGCACCAAAATGTTTTCCTAGGCTGTTGACAATATGTTCAGTGAAAAGGCTCATTTGTTTATGCATCAAAGACTTATCAACTGAGTTAATTAAGCATATAGCAGAAAACATCTTTGTGGCAATCGCTAGGTTGAGGATAACTGCATGTGAGAAATTTGATGAGCACCAAGAGGCCAATGTTGCCAGCTCCTACAGTTCTTTGGGGGTATGTTGGCACAGTGGAAGTGGAAGAGGACAGTACAGAGGAGCAGAACAAGACAAAGGGAGAACTGGCTTACAGGGATCTCTATTTTAATTACAGGATCTACATAGACCACCATTTCCATTCATTTCTGCTGTTTGTAGAACCTGCTATGGCAACAGACAAGTTGGTCTCTACCAGTGGATTTTGAGATTCTGTGGTTCCAAGGAGAAGCCTTAAAAACTCCAGAAACAATACTATGGACCACCTGTGAACAAAAGCACATGCTGCCAGAACCTTTAATTAATTTTATGACATTCACAGGAAGCAGCCATATCTGAAGCTTTGATGAGGTCCTTAAAAGGCTGTAATAATTAAATAATGTGCCTATCATGATTGAACTCTCACATCTTGTCAGTCATAACACTTAGCTTCTAATAAATTTCCTCTATACTTATTTTCTTCAGGAAATGTAATTTATAAAATAACATAGAGACAGATTTTATTCCACAAAGTAATAAATACTTAACTTTTAGTTTTAACAATGCCATTATAAGATTCTTTTTCCTTTTATAAGCAGTATATAAATATTATTTCTTTTTAGGATACTATTTTTATTAATTATTTGAGAATTCCATGCATGGGTACAATGTGTTTTGATTATATTCTCCTTCCACTCTTCCCTAATTTCTCCCATGTGCACCCCATCCCACCATACATGTGCCTGGTAAAATAATTGCAACATTTCTTAGAACACTAAAGCTTTCATGAATAGGAACCATGCTTTAATCACATCACCTAACAGTGTATGTGTGTGTGTGTGTGTGTGTGTGTGTGTGTGTGTTTGTGTGTGTGTGTATGTTCTTCTAAAAAGGCACTGTGACTCTTACAACCAGCCCTGACATTCTTTAGACATGCCTATATAATTAGAAACAATTATAACATCACTACTAACAGAATTTAAAAAATAGCAAATACATTATTATAGTTTCAAATTATTTATAATATTTATGAAATGTTTAAAAATGATTTTTAGATATCATATTTCTTTAAGTTTAGGCACATGTAAAATGTGAAAAAACAGGCTGGGTATGGTGGGTCATGCTTTTAATTTTAACAGAAGACTAAGGCAAGTAGATTGCCCTGAATTTAAGGAGTTCAAGGGCAGCCTGAGCTACAGAGTGAGCTCCAGGACAGCCTACGCTACAGTGTGAGATCCTGTTTCAAAACAACATAATGAAATGTCCCGAGGACACAAGTGCATGCTTGTGCATGTGTGTATCGTTATGAGGACTAGTAGATAGCTGACACCAAGAGAAGAAATCACCACAACTAGTGAGGAAGCATGAAAGAAAATATAAAAATGAAATGAGGAGTGTTAAGGAGACATCTGAGTGCATTAGGACACATCCTATCAAAGTATGTGGGTCTCAGTTAAGATCCCTAGCACCCACATAAAATCTGGGGTATTGGGCTGTACCAAAAACATACGTATAACCTCAGCTACAGTAGAAAGGGTGATTGGTAGAGAGAGGAAGTTTACTGGAGATTGCTGACCAGCAAGCCTAAATAAACAAAACAGGTGAAAAAACACATAAACAAATACAATGAGTTTCATGTTCATTTAGAGACCTGGTCTCGAGAGGATAAAGTGAAGAATGAATGACAGAGCAGGTCACCTGGCATCCTTATGTGAATTACATCCACCCCCAACCATAAACACACACACACACACACACACACACTCAAGATGGAATACCTAGGATGGAAGGGTTTCAGCAGGAATGATCAGCAAGGAAATGGGGAATGGGAAAGATGTGTGAGAAGATATGCCCAAACTAAGTATGTGAGAAAATGCCATAAGGAAACTGGATTCTAGGTAAACACCTTGAAAACTGAGGAGTGGAGAGATGGCTTGGCAGTTAAGGGCCTCTGCTGTTCTTCCAGAGGAACAAAGTTCAGTGGAGTTCAGTTTCCAAGACACATATCAGGTGTCTCACAACCACTTGTAACCTCAGTTTGAAGGAGTATGACACCCTCGTGTGGCCTCTAAGGGAACCTGTACACCCATGACACGTGTGTGTGAGTGTATACATACACACACATAAATAAAAATGAAGTTTGAAGGAATAAAGATGCAAAAAGAAACTTTACAAATAAGGTAAGCACACAAGTAATCTTCAGCCAGTTAGAGGCCTAAAGAGGTATATAAATAATGACCACAGAACTCAAATGATACTGACATCTGGAGGCATCATGATCATTTGAAGCCATATTGACTCCAGGAAACCCAGTATTCCAAACAGAGGTGAAGCTGTCATTCCTGTAGATATTCCTTTCATCATCTAAAACCCTGATCTTGTTCATCCATTTGTCCATCTGACCCTTCAGCACTAGAGTATCTGAATGTGAATGTTTATCCCACCTGAAGTAACAAAGTGGGTCACCATGCAATGACATTTGTGAAATATAGTGATATTTTATTTGTATTGAAATGTGTTAATAAAGTTGCCTTGAAGTCAGAGCAAGCCAGAGCAGAAGCTGGGTGGTAGTGGTGCATGCCTTTAATCCCAGCACTTGGGAGGCAGAGCTAGGTAGGATCTCTGTGTGTTCAAGGACACAGCCAACATGGCAACACACACCTTTAATCTCAATACCAACCATAGAAGACCTGGAGGTCTGTACAAACAGGCAGTGACAAGGAGGTCATGTGGCTGGGTTTACAACCAATGAGAAAACAGAACAGAAAGTCTATAAAAAAGACAGGACACACAGAAGTAGGTCTCTTGTGGAGAGGAAGGACAGCAGAAGCAGTGAAGGGTAAGGTTTTCCGCTCTTGCTCTGACCTCGTGTTTTTTAACTCTGCAATTGGTTCTGTGTTCCTTATTTAACAAGATGGTTACATCTACAGTGAAGGATTTTTTTTTTTTAAGTTTCCTGTAGGTTATTTCTTTTCCTACATGGCATTCTTCTTCTTGTATCAGCTTCTATATTTCAGTAAATGATTATAAGAATGATTACTAAGCTACCACATTCTAAAATTTAACAGTTTACTTCTTTCACATGGTGTATCGGTACATGAGTACATGGACATGGAGGCCATAATTTGATGGCCAATCTCTTTCTCAATTTCTCTTTATCATATGTTTTGAGTCAAAGTCTCACTAAACCTGGAGTTCACCAATTTGCCTAGATTTGGAGGTCAGAAAACTCCAAAGATCTACCTGTCTCTGTCACCAGCACAAGGATTACAAGAGCACATGGCCATCCCTGATTTTTATGCAGGTGCTGGGAATGATGCCAGGTCCTCATAGTTGGTAGCAAGGACTTGGCAAACTTAGCCATCCCCCTAGCCCCCTGTTTGCTTATATTTGAGACAAGGTCTCATACTATAATTGAGGCTATTTTTCTTTTTCTTTTCCTTTCTTTTCTTTTATAATTTAATTTAATTTTACATATCAGCCACGGATTCCTCTGTCCTCCCTCCTCCTGCCCCCACCCTCCCCCAATCCACCTCCCATTCCCGTCTCTATGCTATCTTCCAAGTTGCTGATGATGCCCTTGAACTTCAGATCTCTTGCCTCCTCCTCCCCAGCGCTGAGATTGCAGATGCACCATGCCTAGTTCATGACATGTTGATGCATGCTCAGCAAACAAATTACCAACTGAACTGCATTCTGAGTCTCACACCAGTCTTAGCATACAAGAAATATTCATGCTGATGAACTTCATTTGAGGCATGTAAGAGACATGTTGAACTTATACTACAAGTGAGTGAGCTTTAAATATTAAAGTATTGTGGTATTTTTCCATACTATACTTACTTGTTTCAGTTAATAGAAAGTTTCCCACCATTTGCGAGGAAAAGATCTCATATCCCAAGCATTCAAAATGCTGTGAAGTATAATGTGGGATTTAATTTCAAGCAGCATTATATCAATGAGACTGTTTTCAGCCCATGAATCACTCCTATTTGATGTAGAAGGGAGTGATGGCCGTATTTCTTCCTGCCTTCTGTGCACATTTGTTTAAAGCCCTGGGGATTGGTTACCAATGCAGCTATTTATGTACTTCCAGTTCTACTGAGTTTCTGTTGCTTAAAGCAATGGGGATGAACAAAAGGGTTGAATGATTTGTCTTGAACCCAGACCTTATTGATTGGCCTCAAAAAATACATGGAAATTGAAAATCGTTGTAGCCAAACAGAAAGATGCCTTGAACAGACGTGAATATGTGTATTGATTTTGTACCTGGAAACTGAACTCTATGGTCCTCTGTCAGTTTCCCCTTCTTCTTAGTCCCTGCAGAAGAAGGAAGAGCAAGTCAATTCCTAGAATTCAGGACCAGTCAATCAATACTTTACTCAGTGCACAGTCTCATATTTCCTTTTCCTGATTTCGAAAAAGGAGGAAGGATACAAACAGTAATCTAATAAAAGAAAATGGAGACAGAGGTATGCATTCTGAAGGATTTCATAGATGTTTCCAGTGGACCCAGGACGTTCTAGGGGAGCTGTCATTGCTTCGCTCACACTGTTCCTTGGAAAATGCTACAGGAATTGTCCGAATCTGTAGTGTCCCAGAAGCATTTTTGATAGGTTCCAAGAATTTACTTGGAATAGGCTATCTGGTATAACTATCTTTACAAATCCATAGGTGATTCTGCCCTGCTGTCAGGATTGGGCAACACTGATGTTAATCAGCAGAGAGTCATCTCAGGGTCATATAAGCATGTACCGTCTGATTTCACACATCTGGGGAGCTGACAGCCTAATGAGCTCCCAGCTGAGGCCCTGACCACAGCAGCTGCCACACACCACAGGCCAGGAACCCACAGTGCTCCTCCAGAGGTCTCCTTCCTCTAGGGAAGGCTCTACAATCCGCTGTATCAGCTATACTGAACTGCTAGGGGCAATTATTAGGTTATATATCTCTCTACCTCCTCTCAAAGACAATTTCTATTTTTATGATCATAAATCGACACAGTCCGTGTTTATCATTTAAAGTAATACTGTATCATTTAGATACAGATTTTTAAAGAACTCATCAATTGATTCATGGTATTGGGTTCCCAGGAAGTTATAAGGCAATTTATTTATTTATTTTTTACACCAACAGTCATGGAAAAGAAGGGAAGTGAAGGGAATAGAAGGAGTAGCAAGGAATTGGCAGGCAGGCATACAGTCTCTTCAAAGGCCAGTCAAGGCCAGACTTTCCAGGACTTCCAATTTTTTTGCCGCAAGTGGGCTCTTAAATCTGGCATTGGACCATCATTGAGGGGCTGCATGTGACACTCGTTTCAGGTTGTAACTGGAATGTTCCTGTGTTCACCACTAAGAATGGGTTTTAACAACCCAAGAACTGGATGAACAGACACCGCACACATTTGTCCCTGCTCTTCTCATGGGGCAGCAGCCATACTTTATTCTGATCATGAATCACTTGCTTCTTCCCAGAAACTGGCCCCTCCCATAGTGAGTCCAAATTTCTGCAGAGGTCCTGTATCAATAGGCCACTGAAACTCATACTGTGTTCTTAATGAATCTGGTGTGTGTGTGTGTGTGTGTGTGTGTGTGTGTGTGTGTGTGTGTGTGTTGATAAATTGGACCTTTATTTCTGTAGCATCCAGAACACACTGGAAAATAATATATAATTAGCTGCTAATAGTGGCGGTTCATTTTCCTTCTAGCACATTTACTTTGTTCTGAAAATAAATGAGGTTCCTGGATCATAGGAGACTATTACTACAGTAGCAAGAACCCTGGTTCCCATGCATTACTTTCTCCTTCTAAGATAATGTGTGCTGAAACCTAGACGGTGAGGTTTCTAAGTGCACAGAATGACATTCTTGCATCAACTGTGAATCCTAAACATTTGGGAGCTTAATTGGGATACAAACTTCCTAGGAGCAACTTTATCTTCTTCATGCAACAAACCTTTTCTGTGTAACCGTACTCTACTATGCAGAGAGAGTGGAACAATGGAGGGAGGTGAGGAGAGGGGACTCAACGGATACATTGTTACCTTTGGATAGAAGGAAGACATTCTGTGATCTTGTCAAGTAGATATCTGTGGCATAAATCTTAACAGGTCTTATTAATAAAATCAAACCTGGAAGTCAGGTATTGGGGTGAACGCTGAATGACCAGAGAAACAGAACAAGCCACAGCCACTTCACCTTGCCAGTTCCTCAGCTGATCTTGTTTCCTCAGACTGGAAGCCTCTGAGTCCTCATCCAGAATGAATCTCAGCTGAACTGCTGCTCGAAAGCCTGAAAGCTTAACCAGCTCTAGTTCCTGGTCCTCATGCCTTACATATTTTTCTGCCATCACTTCCTGGGATTAGAGGCATGAGTCACTATGCCTGGCTGTTTCCAGTGTGGCTTTGAACTCACAGAGATCCAGATGGATCTCTGCCTTCCAAGTGATAGGATTAAAGGCATATGTGCCACCATTTTCTGGCCTCTATGTCTGTCTAGTGGCTGTTGTGTTCTGTGACCCCAGATAAGTTTATTAGGGTGCACAATATTTTGGGGAACACAATGTCACCACAGATATCATTAACAATAATTCATTCTATATATCTCAGTAGTTATGTATTTAATAGAGTAGAAGAATTTGAATATAGTATACATTCAATATAGAGAAATAATTTAGTTTAAGGTGATAGGCATGTTCATTGTTCTGATCACTACACAAAGTACATCAGACTCAAGATATCACACTGCAGCCAGTGCAGATGATCGAAGATGACTGCAGCAGAAATGCTTAAGGAGAAATGAGAAACAGAGTAAGAAAAAGGTAATCACACTTTACTTCACAGATATGTGTAAATCTTATGTGTTCATCAGAGAAAGGTTAAAAATCAAATAGAACATAAAAAGCCTTTGAGAAGAGGGTGTCTCCTAGTTTTCAGGCTTTAAATGTATGGCTGATATCACTTTTTCTTGTCCTTGACATAAATGGAATTCTACACAGATCATAGCCAGAACTTTACACAGTTCTGGCAAGAAACTTTGCAAGTTCTCTGAGATGTCTCTCTCTCTACTGGGCCCTCTAATTTTACCCTTGATATTGGTCTCATCACCCCACTTGTCTCCATGTCTATTGTGTTACAAATAACGTGTGTGTGTGTGTGTGCGTGTGTGTGTGTGTGCACAAACAGAAGAATATTGCAATATTCCTTGAATAGTTTGCCCAGCACTATTCAGAGTTTTCCAAGTGGATGTTTCAACATGGTATTCTGAGCTAGGATTTTACGTGCATAGTCATAACACAACAATTATATAAAATACTTATATCTACTAGAAATGCAGCTGTTCCAATAACTCCAAGGTCTCCTGCATGGTTTCTAATATTTATTTCTTAAAATGAATTATGATTCACATTATATTAATGAACAAAATACATTTGCATTTATTATTTTTATAAGTGGTAGGTAAATATGATACACTAAATACATATTTAACAGCTTAGTTATTATAGGATTGATAAATTCATTGGCTCAGAACCCAATACATCCATTGTTCTGCTGGAAAAGTGGTAACAAGCCAGTGACACTTGAGCTGTGAAAGAACTCACCAAGAGGTAAAAAGGCAGAAGTAGAAAATTTATTGGATGTAGTGAATTTATTAGATGTAGTGACATGGAAGTAAAGAGAAACCATGCACACATTCTAAACCTTCTAACAAGCTGTTTTTACAGGGTGTGATGGATTGAATGAAAATGCCCCTCCAAGGCCCAGATGTATAAATATTTGGTCCTTAGTGGGCAGTAGGTGGAACTAGTTTGGGAAGGGTGTCCTTGTTGGACGAAGCGTATCGCTAGGGGTAAGCTTTGAGATCCCATATATATATATATACTAACTTGTAAAGCTCTCAGCTACTGATCCAGCAATATGTGTGCCCATTTGTTGCCATGTTCCTTGTCATAATGGTCATGGACTCACCCTTAGAAACCTTAAGCCCCTATTTGCTTCTCTATGTGTCCTTGACCATGGTGTCTCATCACAACAGTAGAAATTTGATTTTCTACAGGGGTGTTAAATTGCTCAAGAACTCATCATTCAGTTTCCCAAATTCCATGTTCCAACAGGGAAGAATCTAATGAATATTTATAGTTTTACAGAATGAAGAGAGTCATAAATCAAGGGAAGTTTGAAATACATTGGTGGGTACACCACAGAAGCAGTTACAGCAAGTTGTGAGAAGGTTTTCTATAAGCCCAATGTTATTCTTAGATTTAGGGTTGATGGACATTAGTGGTCTGCTAAGTTAATAGATTCCAAAAGGTTTGTGTTTATTAGTGAAAAGTTGTCCATTCAGACAGAGAGATGAACAAGTAACAGCTGTTCTGGAGGGATGGAACTGGCTTGAGATAAATTACTAAGCTTCTGGTCGTGCAACATTTCATTCTCTCTCATTACTGCAGTTTGAATCACTCATTCAGTCTCTGCAGACACAGCTTTGTTCCAGGCAATCCTCACTCACAATAATTACTCTTAGACACATTTTATTTTGATGTTTTTTTTTTTTCCTTAAAAACAAATGTCAATAGACATTAAGGTAAATTGAAGGCAACCCATCATATTACTCAGATCTTTAATTGTCTGGATCTATTTGAGCTGTTATAACCAGATGACATACACTTGATGGCATTCATTTCTCACAGTCTGGAAACTGAGAAGTTCAAGAAGGAAAAAAGGTACCTGCAGATGATCTGGTGATGTTTGGTTCACTGACAGCCATATAATTGCTGGCTTCAAATATTCCAAAGGCTTAGGATTCCAGAGATTCCTGCATATTGCTTCTGACACCAATTACAAGTCTCTAAGTAATAGACGCTACCCCATGTTTATATTTTAGTAATTATTAATAACATTTGGACATATAACATTTATACCAAGAACATTTGGGTGAGAAGGCCTATTAAAAGATGAAAATATAACAAAACAAACAGAAACAAAATTCAGGTTCCTATAACATTTTGTGTGGTGATGTAATTTCAGTTGAAGAACTAACTAGACAAATATATCATATTATTTTCTTTACCTTTAGAAATGAATTATTCATTTGTTGACTCTGGAATTTAGGTGTTCATATATGCTTCCAGTATTTCTCAATGTGAGGATTCATTTGATGACCATCAAAAAGTTATAAAAGGCAGACTTTAGTTTTTAAAAGGAGGAAATATCATTTATTAAAAATTATCATTTACTTTAGGTAGATTTTATTATCAGATTTTAATGTGATTAAAAATTAAGGTCATTACAAAGTAATAATTTGAATATAATCACATCATATTTAGTAGAATCTCTAAATAAATGTCTTGGTATATTTGGGCTGCTATAGCCATAAGCAAATAATATGATGCCTTTTAATTCCCCAGATACTTAACATTTACACAATGCTATATATATAATCTTAAGGAAGCACATGTGCTATCTTTCTACTCACAGATAACATGCCTGTGTATGTCTGTGTGCGTGATGCAGACTCATAAAACATATTGATATAGAAGTGGTTAGTTCTTGGGAAACCAAAATGCTGAAAATTTACCATCATGCAATATTGAGAGGATCTAGAACTTTTATGACTTTCTATTTGGCATGATCCCACAGTCTGGTTTTGTAAGAGTGATATTTCAGCTTATATCCAGCCACTTCAAAAGAGTAGGTGTTCAGCAAAGACAAACATTTTCATATATTGAGGTTCTGCAAGGTGATACTTAATTATGACCTATTTAAATTTCCTTCATTGGATTTACAGCAGATAACTGAAATGCTCTGATTTAAATATTAGTTTTGAAATAATAATGGAAAAAGAACTTTCTTCATGCTAGATGCATGGTTGTCTCTTGAGTGATTCTCTCTCTCTCTCTCTCTCTCTCTCTCTCTCTCTCTCTCTCTCTCACACACACACACACACACACACACACACTCACACACAACCTGTTTCATGAATTATATTGACTAAAGTTATATTCATTAAAGTACCAGAAAAAGGGTCATTATAACTAAGCTATAACTTCTATTTTTATTGAATTTCATGTCTTACTTATCATTAGGAAACAATAACACTTTCAATTGTATTCATCTAGTGATACTTCACAGAATAATTAATAATTAAGTGATGTAGATTGGAGCAAGAGTCTCAAATGGTAGAAAAGCTTTCCATTAAGTTATATCAGTAGCTATGTGGTGATTTAAATTTTGAAGTAATGAGAAATATATCTGTACTGTGGTTAGGTGAAGGCATTAAATAAATACAGGTGTTCAACTATAAACTTACAAGTGATAGGGTAAGTCTGTAGGTCACTAAAAGTTAAAACTGTCACTTTTTTCTTCTGCTGCCAGTTTGCTGACAGGGCAGGGGAAGAGTTCTGATAGCTAGTCAATCTGCATCACAGCTTGAAACACCTGCTGAGGGGAACTCCTTTGATTTAAGTTCTCTGGGGCAGTGAGAGAGCAGGGGAGGCCTTGATTTGCACAAGAAACAAAGCTTGGTCTAGTGAGCAGGCACTTGGCCTAAGAGACAGGTAGTCTCAGAAAGGACATTTTATCTTAGTTTGGAGGTGGGGGTGGTGTTGGACATCAGGTGTCCAACAGATGGCCTGGTAGCTATCTGTTCCTTGCTTGTCTTTTAAGGCTTTGTTTGGGTTTGACTCTATCTTAGGAAGTAGCTCAAGGAGGGTATTTGCAAAAGACAGATACTCAAAACAAATGCTAAAAAGGGGATCTGGAGCTCAGAGGCAGAAAGTTCTGTCTACATGACTATCCAGGTGCTTTGAAATGGAGGTTCACACACACATACACATTTTAGGAGAATTATGTGCACAAGGAATTCATAGCAAGGCATAACTGATATTAAGCTGCACAACACCAATAGTCCCTGCTGATTGGCTTCCCACTTGACTGACTCTTGGTCTGGTCAAGGTATAGCTTATAATATACAGCTGGACTTCTATTTCATATTCCTGTGGCTTGCCACACTAATATACAAAATAGTACCTACCAATAGGCCTATGGAACATGAAGGAGTTGTGGCGTAGGAAGCGAATGAGATTCTATGGAGTATATTTAAGTCTGATTGTCCTAAGAAACAGAACCTATCTCATCTTGAAAAATAAATTATCAAAGTGCCTGGAAAATTAGTCTATGTACATTGCTTCCAAAACTGAAGCACCATTATAGTTGATGATGTCACTTAGTTTTAACTAGATAGTTAAGCGAATGATTTCTTATGATTTTTGCAGACATTTTTGCTGTTTTCTTCCTACCTCCCTCCTTCTGCATGTATTCCCCAAACTAGAACCTGCCCCTCCTCTACATTTCCCTACCCAGATCACATGTACCTACTGTTCTCCTATGTCCTTCTCCTTCCATGTTCAGTATGTACTGCCATTCCCTGCCATAAAGAGCTGTCTCCCCTTCCCCATCATTTGTACTTGGCTATTACCTTTTCTATTGCTACCTTACTCCCTAACCTCTCAATGGTCCCTTTTAATTTTCCTAGTTTATGAGGTCACTGGATATGTACTATATCTGAAGATTTGGAACTAGGAGCCTCCTCATGAGAGAGAACATGTGATGTCTGTTTGGAGGTCAGGATTATCTCACTCAACACGACCTTTTCTAGTTTCATTCCTTTACCTGCAATGTTCATTATTTCACTTTTCTTTACAGCTGAATAATATTTCATGTCATGTATGCACCACATTTTCATGATCTATTCATTGGTTGAAGGACACTGAGGTTGTTTCCACTTCCTGGCTATTGTGAACAGAACAGCAATGGACACAGATGAGCGAGTATCTGTTGAGTTGGATGTCAAGTCCTGTGGGCATATGCCAAGGAGTGGTATAGCTAGGTCATATAGTAGATTTATCTTTAGCTTTTTGAGAATTCTCCACACTGATTTTCATGTGGCTGCACCAGTCTGTAACCTCACCAACAGTTACTGAAGGCCCCTTTCCCAACACCTCCTCCAACATTTGCCTCCAGTAGTTTTGTTGATGCTTGTCATTCTGACTGAGGTGAGATAAAATCTCTAAGATGTTTTGATTTGAATTTCCCTCCATGGTAGGGACAATGAACTTTTCAAAGATATCTCATAGTCATATTTTTCCTTCTTTTGAGAATTCTGTTTGGATTCCAAGTCCTCTATTGAGTGGGTATTTGCAGTCCTTCTTTTCTTTGGGCTGCCAACTCACAAATAATGACACAGAGACTTATTATTAATCATGAAAGCTTGGACTTAGCTTAGGCTTGGTCCTAATGGGTTCTTATAACTTAAATTAACACATATTTTTAACCTATGTTCTTCTATGAGGCTCATTACCTCATCTCCATACTGTGCATTCTGCTTCCTCTGCATCTAGCTGGTGACTCCCCCTTTTTTCTTAGCATTCTCTCTCTGCCTGGTAGTCCCACCTCTACTCTCCTGCCTAGCTATAGGTTGTTCAGCTTTTATTACACCAACCATAGCAATATATCTTCATATAGTGTACAAATATCCCACTACATTTCCCCATTTTTGTTTAGATAAAAAGGAAAGATTTTAACTTTAACATAGTAAAACTATATAGAATAAGAACAATTATGAGGCAATTACATTCACAATGTTCAATTCATTTGTATTTGACATATTTGGAGAAAATACTCTTTTATTTATCATATCTAGATATATCTAAAGTTTTATCCATAAATCATTTTCTGTCATAATTTGTATTACCATCCTAAAAATATTTTTTAGACCTTAAAATTTTCTTAGATAAATACCTTAAGCTTATATGTCTTTCAACCTTTATAAACTTTATGTCTCTCATATAAGTTTCTTTTCTGAATTTGGTAACAAAGAAAACTGTAAAACTATAACTATCTACTCTCCAACCCCATCAGAGACCCAAGAAGAATATAGTATTACTTGAGAAAACAGGAAGTGCAGAGCAAGCAACTTCTAAAACTATAGAAATGAAAACAAACAAACAAACAAACAAACAAACACTGGCTGCCTTGACAGTCACCCTGCAATCTATCTTCACCCTATAGGCATTTTTTATTCTCTCTCTCTGTCTGTCTCTTTAATTTTTACTTTATTCTGGATATTAATCCTCTGTCAGATATGTAGCTGGCAAAGATTTTCTCCCATTTTGTAGACATTCTCTTCATCTGGTTGATTGTTTTTTTAGATGTACAGAAGATTTTTTAGTTTTTGAAGTCCCACTTGTCAATTGTTGACAAATGGACTCCTGTTCATGAAATTTGGTCCTATACCTGCATCATGCAGTATACTGCCTATGTTTTCTTCTAGAAGTTTCAGGGTTTTTGGTTTCACTACAAGGTCTTTGATCCATTTATAGTTAGTTTTTATGCAAAGTGATAGATACAGGTTTAACTTCATTCCTCTGCACATGAGCATCCAGTTTTCTGAGGACCATTTGTTGGAGATGCTTCCATTTCTTCGGCTTATATATTTGGCATCTTTGTCAAAAATTTTATGATTGAAGTTGTATGCACCCATGTTTGGGTCTTTGGTTTTGTTCCATTGGTCTCTGTGTCTGCCAGGACTATGTTGATTTTAGTTCTCAGGTTGTATAATGTATCTTCAGATTAAGCATGGTAATTCCTATAGCATTGTTCTTTTTTTCAGGATTGATTTTCCTATTCATGGTCTTTGGCAGTTCCATTTGAGTTTTAGGATAGTCTTTTTCTATTTCTGTGAAGAAGTGAATGGGGATTACTTTTATTTAGATTGCACTGAATATCTGTAAATAGATTTTAGAAGAATTGACATTTTCATAATGTTAATTCTGCAAATCTATGAGCATAAACTGTTGTTCTATTTTCTAGTGTCTTTTTCTTTCTTCAAATGTTTAAGTTTTTACTATAGAGTGTAGCATGAATCTTAAAGAGTCTTATTAATAAAATCAAAACTGGAGCCAGGTATTGGTGTGAATGCTGGAAGATCAGAGAAGTAGAACAAGCCACAGCTTCCTCACTTTGCCAGTCCCTCAGCTGATCCTGTTTCCTCAGACTGGAAGCTTCTGAGTCCTCATCCAGATGGATGTCAGCTGAACTGCTTCTCAAAAGCCTGAAAGCTTAACCAGCCAAAAGCTTCTAGTTTTTGGTCTTCACACCTTATATACCTTTCTGCTTTCTGCCATCACTCCCCGGGATTAAAGGCTCACCTTCTGGGATTAAAGGCCTGAGTTACCATGCTTGGCTGTATCCTTGAACACACAGAGATCCAGGTAGATCTCTGCCTCTAAAATGCTAGGATTAAAGGCGTGTGCTACCACAGCCTATCCTCTATGTTTAATATTGTGGCTGTCCTGTTCTCTGACCCCAGATAAGTTTATTAGTGTACACAGTATTTCGGGGGACACAATACCAACACAATAGAGGTCTTTCACTTCCAGGGTTTGGCTAACTTCTAAATATTTTATTTCTTTGAGGCTATTGTAAATGAAAGTGTGTCCACAGTCTTCCTCTCTCTATGTTTGTTGGTGGTATATGCAAAAACTATTGATTTGTGCATGTTAGTTCTGTATCATGTCACATTGTTGAATTTGTTTATAATTTATAGAAGTTTTCTAGTAGAATTTTTACAATTCTAATGTATAAGATCATGTTATCTTCAAACAGGGATTGTTTGATTTCTTTTCCTATTTATATCCCTTTAATTTCCTTTGCTTGTTTAATTACTTCAATAAGTAATTTCAGTGAACATTTAAAAGTAGCGGGGATAGTTGCCATCCCTGTCCTATTCCTGACTTCAGTGTGGTCATGGTGTACATTTTTAATGTATGTTTGTATTCTGTTTGCAAGTATTTCACTGAGCAGTTTCATGTCTATGTTCTCCAGTGACGTTGGACTGCAGTTTTCTTTTTGTGTATGTGTTTGTGTCTTTATTTGCTTTGATATTAAAGTGACATTGGCTTTGTAGAAGGAGTTTGGATGTTCTCCTGTTTCCTGCTTTTTTTTTTTTTTTTATTAAAGAAGAATTGGCCATAGATCTTCTTTGACTGCCTGGTAGAATCCATCAGTTGTAAATATCTCTGGCTATAGATTGTTATTAGCTAGAAGGCTTTTTATTATTATTTCTGTCTCTTCATTTGTTATAGGTTTGTTTAGACTGACTTTTTCTTGATTTAGTATGGTGATTTGGTTTGTTTGATTTTAGAAATTCATCTATCTCTTTTTGTTTTTACAGATTAATGGAGTACAGGGGTTTTGATATAATTTTTTGTAGTAATTGGAATTTCTTTGGTGTCTCTTGTAATGTTTCTCTGTTCTTTTCTGATTCTGTTAATTAGGGTCCTCCATTTCTTTCTTTTGCTTAGGTGGATCAAGGGTCTGTCAATCTTGTTTATCTTCTCAAAGAGCCAGATCTTATCTTTGTCTATTTTTGAATTGTTTTCTTTTTTACTATTTCATTGATTTCTACTCTAAGTTTTGTTATTCCTTGCTTTCCACAGGGTTTGGATTTGATTTGTTCTTGTTTTCCAATGTTTTGAATTTTGTCATTTATTTGTATTCTTTCTATTTTTTTTAATGCAAGCAAGTAGAGTTAGAAATTTCCTGTGTAGGGCTGTTTTCAATGTTTCTTGAAGGTTTTGTTGTGTTTCTTTTTTTTCTTTCTTTTTTAATAAAATTTTTTATTAAGGGATTTTTCTACTCATTCCACACCAACTATAGATCCCCCTGTCCTCCCATGGGGTGTCAGCAGAGCCTGGTACACTCAGCTGAGGCAGGTTCAAGCCACCAAGGCTGTGCAGCGTCTCACCATAGACACCAAGCTCCAAAAAGCTGGCTCATGCATTATGGACAGGTTCTGATCCCAGTGCCCAGGGCCCCCACACATAGTTCAAGCCAAGCAACTGTCTCACCTATCCAGAGGGCCCAGTCCAGCACCATGAGGGCTCCTCAGCTACTGGCCCACAGTTCATGCACCTCCACTAGTTTGGCTAGTTGTCTCTGTACTTTTTCCAATCATGGTCTTAATATCCCTTGCTCATAGAATCTCTCCTCTCTCCCATTGACTGGACCCCCTAGTTCTGCCTGGGACCTGGCCATGGATCTCTGCATCCACCTCCATCAGTCACTGGATGAGGGTTCTATGATGACAGGGTATTGAGCCATCTGATCACCAGCTCAGGCTCAGGCACCCTTTGACTATTGCCAGCAGTCTATGCTGGAGTCATCTTTGTGGATTCCTGGGCACTCACCAGCATCCTGTCTCTCCCCATTGTTGTGTTTCATTTTCATTAGTTTGAACACATTTTTAATTTATTTCTTGCTTTCTTCTTTAAACTATTCATTATTCAGTAATAAGTTGTTTCACAAATTTATGTATTCACCAGAGATTTGTTTGCTTCAATTTTAAGTTTTATTGCATTGTGGTCAGATAGGATACAAGAAGTTTTTCAATTATTTTGAATTTGAAAAGATGTGTTTTGTGTTCAGAAAAACTTCTATGTGTGTGGCTGAGTAAAATGCGTATTATTTGGTGTTGAAGTAGGATAGTCTGCAGGTATCTGTCAGTCTCAATTGATTTATGATATCATTTAATTCTTATGATTTTCTGTCCAGATGACCTATCTATTGGAGAAAGTGGAGTATTGAAATTGCCTTCTCTTAAATGTTAATTTATGTTTAAATTGTTACTATACTCTTTCATCTATAATATTTCACAATAACAGTTCAGAGAGATATTTTGAGTGAGTCATGTGAATTGATTAGCAATAACCCATTTGTCAAAGCAGTATATTTTTATTTGAAGAGACACATTCTAGTTGTTGTTCTGTTATGAATCTGAATTTTTTCTCTGATTTTCTTAATCTTCTTCTAGTACAATATCATACTACTCTGCTGTGCCCTACCAGTGACTAATCACTCACTACTTAAGATGTAGAGAGGGCAGTGTCATGGAGCATTGACCATATGAATGACACACCAGAGTGTGTAACTTATATGGTCCCTAAAGATTAATGTCTCTAACTTTGACAGGACTGACAAATGAATTATCAAGATATTTAAGACATATAAATTAAGATCTTTTTAGTAAAAAAGATAGAATATGAACAAATTCTCTTTTTAAAAAAGCATCAAGATATTTAGAAATATCTAATATTGTACCCTTGTTTTTAATACCCTGACAAATGATAGTAATTAATAATATGATTGTTAAATTCATGTCATTTTATAGCTTCCTCGTTTTTTTAATCTTGTAATTTCTGAAAGCAAGGATTTAATTACTGTCATTTTTGGATATTGTATTTTACTGCCTTGGGTTTATTTCTTAAGCAGTTATAGGGTTCCTCTGAAATATCTTATAAAATATTCTTGGTGAAGAAAAAATCTAAATAGAATATTTTCGAAAGTTAAAAGGAGCTAATTACTTGTCCCTTTGAAGTCTTTTGAAAACAGCTTTTAAAGCTTGCCAGATGAGCCTCAGCTTGCCCAAAAGGGGAATTCAGAAATTATTCACAAAGTGGCACTGCACATCTAGGAATCTTTCCTAGAAATTAGAAGCTATTTGGAGAAATTAAAAGGCTCTGGGGAACTGGGCACTGTATTTTAAACGTTTTAGATTATGGAGCAGAGTATACGATAATTCTCCATTTTAAATGAAGATGCTATTTTGGGAAGGAGTCAGAGTGGTTCAGCATGCTGAAGAGGCTGTACCTCAGCTCTTACAGGTAACAGGCGCTTATCCTGAAATTAATACTGTATTCAAACAGTTTCATAATTATATATATAATGTATATTATATATATTAGGCTTGCACTTGTGTCTATATTTATGCCTATATTCAGTATTTTGTATATAATGTTTATTATGCCTGTACTTGTGTCTTTTTTATGTCTATATTTGGTATTTTAGGGTGAATCAGTTTTCCATTCAGAGGAATGCAGGTGAGGTAAAACTGTGGGTCTGGAAACTGTTAAGAATTCCTGACTGGCAAGCGATGAGATTGACAAGAGAAGACCCTGCACAGAGAGAGCGGTGTAGCAGGAAGGCTGTGTGATGAGTCTCCTGGACATAATACAAACAGCAGCTGCTCAGTACCCGGGAGGACACACAGAAGCAGCAGGCATTGCTGGGCTTTGAATCTCAGATGCAGAAGAGCAAGACAGCTTTCTGCTTTTCCTAGTTGGAATCTGGGGGGTGTCACAGGACACAATTAGCCAGAGAATGAGAAACAAACAAACAGATTTGATTCTCTTATGAAACAAAATCTTTAATTCACAAGAGAAAGTGGAGTAAGACTTGTTAACTTTAGCATTCTAAGAAAACACATCTTCAAAAATAAAAGAGAATGAATGAAATGTGGTAATGAGGGGCAGGACAATGCCCTGAGCCTAAAACCACAGCTGAAGTAGGCTGCAGTAGTGAGAAGTTCATGATGGGAAAATTTAGGGACACGGGGACTGTCCAAGATTAAGGTGTAAGGAAACACCATCAGCCTGATATTTATGATGAGACTAAGGAATGCAAACTACAAGTCATGGCTGTGTGCTCCTACAAGAGCAGGAAGAAGGAAATTTCATGGAGGTCAGGTGCAAATGGAAGACTGAAGTTTGGAGGCAATGTAAGGAAAAATCAAATACTATAGGCCTTTAAAAAACGAGGTAGAGATAAAATAACCCTTAGTGACATCCTGCTATATTTATAGAGCAATGCCATATTCAACCATCATCAGAGAAGCTTCTTCCTGTAGCAGATGGGAACAAACACAGAGATCCACAACCAGACATTACACAGATAGAGAGAAACCTTGAAACACTCAGCTCTAAATGGGATGTCTCAATCAAATCCCTCACCCCAGTGTTCATAGAACTCTGTGGAAAAGGAGGCAAAGAGAATGTAAGAGCCAGAGGATGGAGTACACTAGGAGAACAAGGCCCTCTAAATAAACTGAGCAAATCACCTGTGAATTCAGAGACTGAAGCAGCATGCACAGGACCTGCACAGGTCAACACTAGGTCTTCTGCATACATATCATAGCTTTCAGTTTAGTATTTTATGAAAATCCTAAGTGTGTGGGCAAGTGGGTCTCTGATTCTTTTCTTGGGCTCTTATCTGTCTGTAGATTTGCTTCGTCCAACTTCAATATGATGGTTTTGTTTTATGTTATATTTTATTTTGTTATGATTTGTTATTAGTTTTGAGATGCCTCTTCTTTTCTAATAAGAGACAGAGAGTGGATCCTGATGGGAGGGGAAGGGATGAAGGACTAGAAGGAGTAGATGGAGGGAAAATTACAATCAGGATATACTGTATGAGAAAAGAATCTATTGGGGGAAAGAAATATTAAAAACTATGTCAGGATCCTCTAGAGAACAAACCAACAGAGTACATATATTTTAAAGATTATTATAGGGAACTGTAAACATGACCCAGGATTAGGCAAGTTCCCAGATTTACATGTTGGGTTGACCAGATGAAGATGCAAAGAAGCTGATGGTATAGCTCCAGCTGGACTCTGATAGCCCAAAAAGCAGGAAGATAAAATTCCTGAAGAATAGGCTGACAACCCAGGAAGAGGCTTCGGGATGTAGCTCATTTGGTAGAATGCTGGCTTAGCATGTCTTTAGCTCTGGACTTGATCCCCAGAACCACTTAACATTAAGTGTGGTGCAAACACCTGTAATCCTAGCACTCAGGCTATAAACTCAAGCACATCAAGCAGAGGTGAGCCTGGGATACATAGATTCTATATTTGAAAGAAGTGGGAGAAGGAGGAGGAGGGAGGAGAAAGAAGAGGAGGAGGAAGGGGGAGGAGAAGAAGGAAGCCACACTCCCAAAGTGTTTAGGTTTGACTCTGAACACAGGAAAAAATGTGAAATCCCACCTTGAAGTACCAAACAAAAATAATTGCCTTTTTGCTTGTAAAGGTTTGGCCTTCTATTCAGGCCTTGAACTGTTGAGATGATGGCCACCCACGTAAAGACAAAAACCTTTGCTCAGTCTACTGAAAACAAACAAAACAAAAAAGAATGGCAGCTTTATAACTCTCAAACCAAATTAGTCCCCACTCTCAACTGGGGACACTACTGGAAGAAACTGAGGTCTGTGACACATGGGCTAATTGTAGCGACAGAGGTCTCAGGTCTCGTGCAGCTCTTCACAATACCTGTTCTGAGAGCCTCCAGGAGTTGAGAGATGTCCTGCTTACTATTCCCCAAGCAGATATCTTTCATTAAAAAGCAAATAATTTGGCAGGAGAGATAGGGATGTAAGGAAATGTGGGAAGGTAAAACAACCCTTAATCCCAAAGTCTGATTGAAATTTCATGCTAACTAAAAGTGAAGAATTTCAGCACAATTAACAAAACATTGCCAGAAATGGTGGCTAGAAAATGGGTCAGAGTAAGCCATAACAGAAGTTGGGCAGTGGTGGTACACACCTTTAATCCCAGCACTTGGGAGGCAGAACCAGGTGGATCTCTGAGTTCAAGGCCACTTTAGAAACAGCTAAGCATGGTGACCCACGCCTTTAATCCCAGGGAGTGGGGGCAGAAAGAAAAAGGTATATAAGGCGTGAGGACCAGGAACTAAAGAAGAAAAAAGCATATAGTTAGTTAAGCTTTGGAGCAACACAGTTCAGCTGAGATTCATGTGGAGGAGGACTCAGAAGCTTCCAGCCTGAGGAAACAAGATCACCTGAGGAACTAGCAAGGTGAGATAGCTGTGGTTTGTTCTGCTTCTCTGATCTTCCAGCATTGACCCCAATAACTGGCCTCGGGATTGAGTTTTATTAATAAGAACTTTTAAGATTCCTACTACAGGAAAATACATGTCATATAGTCTTATATCAATGAGAATGTTAAAAATAACAAGCTGTGTCTAAAAAACAATACATGTATGGCCTTATTCCTTTTCCAGATGTAAGCATGCATATAGTTAAACTTTACCAACTATATTCTATTCAATCCACCATTTACTGCCCACTACATCCCACAAAATTAAGGTTCCTTAGCAGCCTTTGAGACATAACTTGAGAAGGTCACTGTAACTGTACAACTGTACGTATAGCTACCATAAGACACTAAAGTTAGTGCTCACTTGAGAATGTCATGTACATTTTGCACACAATCAAAGCTTGCCCGAATAAGCTCCCTTGTTCTTAATGTCTATGCTTAAATTGATTCTTAAAACTTAAAAACAAACTCCAGATTTGCTTCATACTGATTGCCTTGATATTCTTTTCAGGGCACAGCCACAAATCCCTCTTCACTTGATTAAGTCTCCGAAGAGATCCTCAGGCTGCTATAGGTAGAAGTGTAGAGTTGTGCATATGACTCCTAATCCCTTGCTGCTGCTGCTGACAATACGATTTTCTCACCACCATCCCCTCCCCATAAAAATGAAAGAACTGCATCAAAATGGTTGTTAGAATTACAGCTCATTATAAAACTACTATTCCAAAATAATTTTGTACTCTACTTTATGTATATCTACTGAGATGAATGTTTATGTCTGCATCGTAGTTATACTAAAGGCATCTCCACCCATTTCTCAATATATGTATATATCTACTACTACAAACATATTAGAGGAATAAAATTGCTACTACCAAAGAAAAGTCATGAGGAATTAAAGACATCTACATTAGAGTTCAACTTAAAATTGATTATCTTGAGAAAATAATCAAGTTACACTTTTTAGCAACTTCAGAGTTTCAGATTCTGATGGTTTGTATGTTTAATGGGATCAATAGGGAATTAGGATGTCGATGTTGGGATGTGTTTTAAAACTCCACTGTGTGCTAATCCTTTATATGCTGTTAATAAACAGCTTCTGCTGTAGAATTAGGAGGAGATATTCAGTACTGGTCATTTATAACAAGTTTCAAGATGATGTGGATTTCCTTTGAAGTTCCAGCAAACTAAAATATTACATGTTTGCCAACAGTAAATAAATGTCTGAGTAACCTTCTCTACCTCTGGGTCTCACCATAGAGAGTGCTGCTGCAGGATGTCTGCAGACAAATGAAGTCATAATAAATCCAAGGAACTTTAATAGCCTTGCTTTAAATATGCTTCTAAAGAGCCTCCCACTTTGTATCATTACATTTAATAATCATTAATTCCAGTACAGACAGTTTATTCTTGTAGTATGAAACAATATGAATAAATTTCAGCAAAGTCACTAAAAATTTGGAAAACCAAACACCACACCCTATAAAATTCATATGAATGTGGTCAGATAAGTGATAGATTTGAAAATTCTTTCCAAAACTGTATTAAGCGGGATAACCTTAACTTCCCATTATTTCATCTTAGCAAAGAGCATGTGATACTTAAAAACTTATTTATTTGACAAATATTAGATTTTAAGTGAATGAGTCAACACAAATGAACTTCTCCCTAAAATGTCTACTTCCAAGTTGAGAAATGGAGCTTTCCAGGGATAATTTATTCATTGGTTTTATCGTGTATATGTTTTACTTCAGAACATAAGATGGTAGCTTATATCTGAAATTAGAAAAACAGTTCTTAGTATAATATCAATTTAGGGCATAAAAGAACAAAATCACTTACCTTGCCAACATGATTTTCTTTATTTGATCATGAATCAAGATTATTGATCTTGCAATTTTCAATGCTGTAATTGGAGAGTTGCATTTTTTTACATAAACTGTTTTTTTTTCTTTTTTCCTCGTTCTTATTCTTCATTACAGTGTGTATATCAATCTTACCTCTAAAATATATTTTTCTTGGAACTTTATCTTGAAATTTTATTTGTACTTCAGATATTTTAAAATTTCTTTATTAAAAAAGCAAATTCAAGATATTTTAAAATAAAATTATTATCTAAAGAAATTGGAATAAATTTCTCAAGGAAGAAAAATCACTAAATAGAAGGTAGAAATGAGTTCTAGTCACTACCAAGGATTTTTGTTCAGGTCTTTGTTCTCTAATGACATATATACTTAATATGTAAACAAGTACCAGAAACTCATTATGTGTACTTTCTTAGATTTTAACTTAAAAATCATGTATTTCCTCCTTAGGTGATTTAACAATCTAGTCTTCTCGAGCCTCTAATTTAGTTTGAAAATATTTGTAAGTGGAAACTGAATTAAACATTTGCTAAATTATTTAGTTGCTTTTAGAAGTAAACATTATAAAATATAAATAAAACAAACACTGAATGCTATTACACAAGTATTAACAGACTATCATTAAATAGCTAAATCTTTATGACTTTGAAACAGCATTTATATATCACAGTTACAGAAATAAGCAATGGCCTTTCTACTGTTATATCTTGACGTAATTTAATTGTGCACCACAAAGACTCATGTGGGAGACTCTTGGTGGCAAAGGTAGTGCTATCAGGAGGTGGTGAAACCTTTAAGGGGTGAGGCCCAGGGAGATGTTAGTCACTGGAGAATGAGAGCAGAAGATATTTCTCTTGGAGCTCCTTACAGCCTTTGGAGAACACTATTGCAAATGAGTATGTCTGTTTCCATCCACTGTGCTAGTAATTAGAAATTGAAGCCACCAATACTTCTGACATTGCTGTGGGATAGGGTGAGATACTACCTGGTGTTGGAGCTCACCAAAGAGCCTGGGTTATACCGTTCGGACTTTAATGCGGCGAGCCCCGGCCAGCGGGGAAGAAAGCCACGACACAAGGATTCTTCTCTGATCACGGTTTATTGAAGTGCTGCTTGGTTGAAGGAGAGCTGGAGGTGAGGGGCCCCGACCACGGCCGTTGACGGGCTTTTTATGCAGGATGTGGGCGTGCTCTGCTGGCCTGATACACTAGGCGGATTGGGATTGGTGCATTGCTGTTACTGGGCGGAGTTGAACGGGAGAGCCGACGTGGTAAACAACCCAGGGCTCCGCCCTGGGAGGAAGTCAGTGCCATCTGAGCGGGAGAGCCGATGTGGTAAACAACCCAGGGCTCCGCCCTGGGAGGAAGTCAGCGCCATCTTGTGATGGCGGACGGAGTTTCGGGAAACCGGCCGTCACAGTTCCCCCTTTTTGTTTAGTAATGGAGAATAGAGGACTTATTCCCGTTCAGGTCCCCACCTCATGATGTGTGGACCGATCAAGGGAGGCCTAGGGCTAGATAAGCACTCCTTCTCCGGTGCAATGGGACAAACCCCTCGGAGGTGCAAAGGCAGTGCAAAAGCCCAATAACTCCGAAGACCATCTACAATCCCTCTGGGTGCAATGGCAAAATGCCTCCAGGTGCAAGGGCATTGTATTAGGCTTCTTTGAGCATGCTTATCCATACTTGGGGAGAACTGCCTGCTTCCAACGCTGCCAGCGCTCTAGCAATTGCAACCTTCTCCAGCCTGCGACTTCGGGCTAAGCGGCACAGCAAGAACAACACCAACACAAATCCCGCTAAGATTATCACGCCAAACATGCCAACACCCACCCACTCCTTAAAGAAGGTAATAGAACTTCGCAGCCAATCCAGCATCTCTTCAGCAGAGGCAACATGCACTCGAGTGGAGTTAAGCATAATAATCTCAGCACGCAGGGTGAAACTATTAGGTGCTATGCTTTTATCCATTATCAGCATCAACCAGGTCATCATTGTCCACATCATCTGCTTTGTCGGTATTGTTAGCCGCGGCCGCTGCAACTCTTCTCACCAACCTCTCAGGCACCCAGATCGGATCCGTTCGAGCCTGGGGGAAAATACAAACAGATCCCCTGGATCTCTGTATCACAGGATCCGGTCCATACCATTTGTTATCCAAAACATCTTTCCACATTACATGTTGTGTCTTAGTTGTCGGACCTGTGACATGCCTGTCTGCTGCTGAGTGTCCTGAGGCATCCAAATTTAAAAAATTAAGAGTGAATAAGGCAAGAGCAAGGCGTTCTCTGGGAGTAGCGTGTGTTGCAATTCCCCCTTTTTGTTTTTGCAACAACTCTTTTAAAGTGCGGTTGGCTCGTTCAACAATGCCTTGACCTTGTGGATTGTATGGTAATCCAGTCTTATGATTTACTTGCATTTGAGAAGTAAATGCTTTAAAGCCTTTGGAAGTATAGGCAGGCCCATTGTCAGTTTTTAGCATTTCTGGCTTTCCCCATGCCGCCCACGCTTCAAGGCAGTGAACCTTTACGTGGGCGGTCTTTTCTCCCCCTAGGGGGGTGGCATGTATAATCCCTGAGTACGTATCTACAGACACATGTACATACTTTGTTTTTCCAAATTCAGAAATATGAGTCACATCCATCTGCCATAGGGCCAGAGATTTTAAGCCTTTAGGATTTACTCCGGTAGATGGAGGGTGATGAAAGATAACACATGCAGGGCACTCTTTAACAATTTGTCTAGCCTGTTCCCTGTAGTGGGTAGCCATCCCAGCATTGGCCTGGAAGTTCCAACCCCCACTGAGGCTTTGGTAATGGTCACGCCCACAAGGCGGGGCGGAGGAGGAAGCGGAAGACGAAGGATCGGGAAGAACTCACTCTCTTGGTTCCGGGACGCGGGACGCTAGAGGTGGACCGAGCAGAGTTCTCCAGAGAACGCTGCCGAACTACCCTATACCTTTGCCAGACTCTGCGACCTACCCCTTCATTTGTAAGTTACCCCACAAAATAAACCTCCCTTTTAACTACGTGGAGTGGCCTTAATAATTTCACCAATAGTTCCCTAGAAATATGAAACTTTAACTGTAAAGTATTTGCTGAAAGATGATACAGGGAATGAAAATTCTTAGCTGCAAGCAATGGATCAAGGGCAATCAAAATTTCAGACCGCGTAGCCTTATCAACCAGATCATTCATAGCACTCATGGGTCCTGGAAGAAAAGTATGTGCCCTAATATGTCCAATATAAAAGGGAAGCTGCCTGGATAGAATTAACTGCTGTATTTGTTGTAATATGGGAGCTATCATGCTGCCCAAGTGAATATGAGAAGCAACCTCAAGGTTCTTAACAGCATTAACCACATACTGCGAATCAGAGAACAAATTAAAAGGTTGATCTGCAAATGCTTTAAACACTTCCAGGACAACGAGGCACTCTACCACCTGTGGTGCATTTGGCCTGAACTTCAAAACCACTGGCTTGGATCCCTGAATAGCATAAGCTCCTTGACCAGTCTTTGAGCCATCTGTAAAGATAGTTAAGGAATTATGTACAGGCTCAGGAGAAGTAACTTTTGGAAAATAGACAACATTTCTTTGTACAAAGGACAATAATTTGTCGGCCGGATAATGATTATCAATCATTCCTGAAAAGGCTGTTAAGAAAATAGGCCAAATATCTGTAGTTCCAGCCAAAACTTCTACCTGGGCTTTGGTATAAGGCACAATGACTTTATCTGGTTCCTTAGCAAAATGTGTCATACTAAATTTAGTGCCCTGTATTGCTTGATATGCTACAAGATCAGGATAATAATGCAAGGTTTTCGTGCCCAAAGCATGCCCATGTATCCACCACAGTGGGCTATCCTGCCATAACACCCCCGTAGGTGTGGTTAAGGTTGGCAGAATACAGAAGATGAGGTCCTGGCTTGGCTCGAAGCGAGTCAGTTGTGCATCACCGATTGCTTTCTCCACTAACTTCAAAGCCTGGGCACCCTCAGGGGTAAGCTGCCGAGGTGAATTCACATCAGGATCCCCTTCTAGGATTGAAAAAAGTGGTTGTAGATCGTGCCTTGTGAGTGGCAAATACCCACGCAGCCAATTAATGTCTCCCAACAATTTTTGGAAGTCATTTAATGTCTTTAGATGTGCAGTTCGAATGCACAATTTTTGAGGTCTTACCGTATTAGATGACATTTGTGCTCCCAAGAATTGTACTATTCCCCTTTTCTGTACTTTCTCTGGGGCAATAAACAGATCTTTAATGGCCAAACTGGAAGAGAGAGCACTAAAAGCATTTTCTAGCTCTTTTTCAGATGCCGCCGCCAGCAGGATGTCATCCATGTAGTGGATGATCCTCACTGAGGGAAAGCTACGGCGAACTGGCTCAAGGGCTTGCCCCACATAAAGCTGACACATAGTAGGGCTATTGGCCATCCCTTGTGGCAACACTTTCCATTGAAATCTAGCATCAGGTTCTTCATGATTGGTTGAAGGGACAGTGAATGCAAACCGCTCTCTATCTCTAGGATGCAGCGGTATGGAAAAGAAACAATCTTTGATGTCTACAATTATCACCTCCCAGTTCCGGGGTATGGCCGTTAACAGAGGCAAGCCCCTTTGTATGAGTCCCATAATTTGCATTTGGTTATTTATGGCTCTCAAGTCATGGAGCAACCTCCACTTTCCTGACTTCTTTTTAATAACAAATATGGGAGAATTCCAAGGTGAGACAGAGGGCTCAATATGTCCCAAGGATAGTTGTTCCTGAACTAGTTCTTTGGCTGTTTTGAGTTTTTCTGAAGAAAGGGGCCACTGAGGCACCCAAACAGCTGACTCAGTTTTCCAAGGAATCTGTATCTGTAGACCCTCAGCGGCCCCTATGAAAAACCCAGTCCTTTTTTGTCAAGTTTTGTTTCAGTGCTCACCGGCTCAAGGTGGCCCTGTAACCGGGCTCCTAACCCTCGTCCTGGCATAAATCCTTGTTGTCTCATAATGTTTTGACTTGTTTGAGAATAATCATTCGTAAGAATGAGGCTCATTTGTTGCTGTATATCTCTGCCCCACAAGTTTATGGGTAACTCGACCACAAAGGGTTGAAATGTCCCCTTCTGGTCCTCTGCTTCCCATTGAATTGTTTTTGCACTGATCTCTGGAGTTTGTTGATACCCCAGACCTTGTAATGAGTGGGAAGCTTGTTGTAAAGGCCAATTAGACGGCCAACTCTGTTTACTCATGACACTCCGGTCAGCACCGGTGTCTACCAGTCCTGAAAAAACTTTACCTTCTATTGTTAATTGAAGCATAGGTCGATTATTGAGATCTAAAGACAGGCAGGCAAGATCTACTCCGGTAGAACCAAATCCCTTCTCTCCCCTAATTTGACTTTTAGCAGGGAATCTATCATGATTAGACTTTAACACTAGCAACTGAGCAATGCGATCTCCGGGTGCTATGGAAATGATACCTAGCGGAGAGTGGCACATGGCTTTGATGACCCCTGTATAGTCAGGGTCCACTACTCCTGGCAAAACCATCAGACCCCTAAGTGTGCTAGATGAGCGGCCAATTATCAATCCTACTGTTCCCTTATCCAAAGGTCCTTGCATGTCTGTTTCCACTGCCTGTATTCCCATTCTGGGAGTTAGTACCAATCTGGAGGTGGCACGGAGGTCCAACCCTGCGGAGCCTGCGGTTGCTCTCCTGATGTTGGAGGAGGCCGCATGTTGGGATCTTGGATTGCCCCATATGCTTTCGGGCCCTGGGGACGGGGGCCCCGCATCCCGTTTTTTGGACCTGCTGTTGCTGTATTTGTTCCAATTGGTTGGCCGTTAATATCTTTAACTGACCTGCATTCATTTGCCCAGTGTTTTCCCTTTTTACATCTGGGACATGTACCAGGCATACTTGGGGCGTTGGCAGCCGGCTTATTGCCTTGTCTACAGTCCTTTTTTAAATGTCCGGTCATGCCACATTTGAAACATGCACCAGGATTTCTTCCACCGCGAGTAGCTGCCAAGACGGCAGCTGCAAGGCCAGCGTTAGTCAACGGTCCACCAATCTCCCTGCATGCTTTCAACCATGCTTCTAACCCTTTCCCTTTCCATGGGGTGATAGCCCTTCTGCATTCTTTTGTGGCCTGCTCATACACTAGCTGTTGTACAAGCGGCATAGCGGTCTCAGCGTCCCCAAAAATCTTTCCTGCTGCCTCCATCATGCGAGCCACAAAATCGGAAAAAGGCTCATTAGGTCCTTGTATAATCTTAGTTAAATTTCCAGACACCTCTCCTCTTTTAGGGAGCGTCCTCCAAGCTCTTAAATGTATCTGATTTATTTGCGTATAAACCTCCAGTGGAAATGCTGTTTGATTTGCTGTCCACTGTCCCTGTCCTAGTAGCATGTCTGCATTCCAATGAGGTTGTTGATTTTGAGCATTAAGTCTAGCTTGGACCTGGGCGGCATCAGTAACTATAGATTTAAAATCAAGATACTGCCCTGTGCTTAAACAGGCTCGCGCAATTTCTGTCCAATCGGAGGGGGTCATGGCTTGAGCGGTCAGCCGCTGCAATAAAGTCAGAGTGTATGCAGCGTTAGGTCCATAACTTCGAGCTGCTTCTACCAGATCTTTCAACTGCTTATACAGAATTGGCTCATGATATCTTCCCGTTTGTGGGTCTTCAAATACTGGAAATGCTGACGCTAACCGGGACCATGTTTTCCTTGTATGAAATGGCAGCCATTAGTGGAAGCAACATAAGGAGGAGGAGTCTGTTTTGGAGCTCCTGAACTACTGTACCCTAGTGGGCCATATCTGTCTTGCTCGTATCGAGCTGCTTCCTCCTCTAGGTCTTCCTCATCTATCTCAGAGATCTCTTCCTCTGAAGTCTCTTCCTCTGAGAGCCGCATGGCGGCAAATTCATCCAGCAGCGGATATAGCGGTGCTGAAGGTTCTACATGCTTAGATTTTTCTTCCCCTTTTCTTTCTGGGGATTTCCTTTTATCTTCCTTTTTCCTTTTCATCCTCTGCTTATGACTGTCCTCCTGTTTTTCTTTTATACCCCCTTCTCCACTTTCAGCCTCTGACATGCTATCTTGGTGATCTGTTAGTGCTCTACGCCCTTGTTTTATGGCTTCCATACCTTCTCCCACTTGTAGACAAGAGTGGATTAGTCTCCGCCAGAAACAGCAGAGCAACACAATGATCACCAAAAACACTAAATTGACTGCAAGCAAAGGAGGGTTAATTCCACCAATTATATATATCATACCTGAGGACACTTACCCGACGTCGGCCGCTTTCCGTGTGGAGTTCTGAATCCTTCTTCGGCCTCTCACCGGTGTCTGCTGAATGCGAGAGGTTCCCGGGTTTCGGCACCAGCTGCGGCGAGCCCCGGCCAGCAGGGAAGAAAGCCACGACACAAGGATTCTTCTCCAATCACGGTTTATTGAAGCGCTGCTTGGTTGAGGGAGAGCTGGAGGTGAGGGGCCCCGACCACGGCAGTTGACGGGCTTTTATGCAGGATGTGGGCGTGCTCTGCTGGCCTGATACACTAGGCGGATTGGGATTGGTGCATTGCTGTTACTGGGCGGAGTTGAACGGGAGAGCCGACGTGGTAAACAACCCAGGGCTCCACCCTGGGAGGAAGTCAGTGCCATCTGAGCGGGAGAGCCGATGTGGTAAACAACCCAGGGCTCCGCCCTGGGAGGAAGTCAGCGCCATCTTGTGATGGCGGACGGAGTTTCGGGAAACCGGCCGTCACACTTTAAAGTCTCAGAGCTATGAGTTATGAAAGTTCTTTTATTCATAAATAGTCTCTGTTTGGCATTTCATAACAGTAATGACACACACACAGGCTAATAAAAACCATGTTAGAAGTTAATTCAAAAAGAAGATCATTTGAACATACATATATACCATGAAATCTCAAAAACATACAAAGACTAAGAAAGAAGTGGTGACTGGTTTCTCCTCCCCTTCTTGGCTTATGCCAGCATCTGGATATGTATGTTTGGATTATGCCAAGAGCAAGGTAAACATATTTCATCAGTGTGTTCTTTCCATTGCATACTTCATAGCATCACATATCTAGCCTAGGCCCATTTGCATAATTACTACACCAACAAAATTACTTTCAGGTAAATATGTACAAACAACTTTTATCCTTCAAGAATAGTGATATTTTCATAAACTGTTTCAAATAACTTCCTAATTTCTAAGGCTCTCTGGATTCTCAATACTATTCATAATGTAAATGAAATTCATTCTTCTGAACTCAGCTACCAACAAATAATAGGATAAAACTCTACCCTTTATTCACATGAATAATTATAATTTACATATGGTTATTTCTGGGCATTTTGACATTCAGCTGATATGATTAAATGTCATGTTTATTTCACCTGCAGTGCTTGTAGCATCACATTATACACTGTATCAAATAAATTACATAACAGAAATTCATTGTTTTCAATACAGCAAATAGTTAATGTCTAAAATGCTTGATTAAGTAAAACTCATTAGTTATTTTCACCACTGGAACACTAAAAATCCTGTGATAAACAAAATTGCACTGTGTCCTCTTAAGGGGAGGGGGGCACTTCCAGGACTTTTCAATTACTTTTTCAAAGATTAATTTTAATTAGGTGTGTGTGGGAAGGGGTTGGATATACATGAGTGAAGAGTCTAGAAGCATCAGCATATTGCAATGCAATTTGCGTGACATGGATATTGGGAACTGAACTCAGGACCTCTCCAAGAGCAGTGCATGCTCTTAACCACTCAGCACTCTTAATCATTCCAGACCAGCTCCCTCACAATTATTTTAAATCATGAAACCTACTGTTACCTTAGAATATCTCTCAACACTAGAGCAAGGTGGAATATAATTTTGAGAAGATGACAGAGAATATGAGTGAGAAACACACTGAAGTTATTATCAGTCTTTATTCACTTCAATAAATATTTGATTACAAACCCATCAAAAGGGAAATATGATGTATTTACAATCCATATAAAATAAAATAAAATTATTTCTACAATTTGAGTTTTTGAATCCCAGCACACTCTAAGTTATTTGGCAGTACTTATGAATGGCATTGCACTGTAGGCATGTGGACATAGATCTAAAAAAATCAAAGTTCTGTCTTGTAAGGCAGAGCCATATCTGGAAGACTGAATTCAATTCTCTGTAACACTGTAAGAGCAGACTGTCAATCAATCATAATAAAGAAGTTAGAACAATGATGTGACCTTGAAAACATGAACTCAAAAGAATTAGATAAAGTTTCTTTGGCTTAGTATCCTACTGGAAAGAATGGTCAAGACACAGAAATTAACATTTTACTTTAGAAAAATTATTAACCAATGAGAAAAAGATTTGCTTTTTTTATCAATGAATTAGAGATAGGGTGGGATCAATTTCAACTTAATTTGGAATACTAAAATTAATATACAAAGTTAAATCATTCAAATGTGTAAGATAGTACTTGTTGAACAGCAGATTTTTCATGGTGTGGGTAAAGGTGCTGAACAGACAAATCTCTGCCTTATTCTTACATGCCTAAAGGTGAGAAGGTACAAGTCCAGTGTGGAAAAATACATGAAATATATTTCCAAATTTAACTCTCTGTACTTTCATGCTCAATAGATAAAATGCAAGCTTTTTATTTTTTAAATTTTTTTATTAAATATATTTATTTATTAAATTTTTTTCATTTTACATACCAACCCCAGTTCCCCCTCCCTTCCCTTCTCCCACCTCCTCACCTCCTGCTCTACCCCCATCCACTCCTCAGAGTGGGTAAGGCCTCCCATGGTAGTCAACAAAGTCTGGCACACCAAGTTGAAGGAGAGCCTAGCCCCTCCCCATTGTATCAAGGCTGAGCAAGGTATCCCACCACAGGGAATGGGCTCCAAAAAGCCAGTTCATGGGATAAGTCCTCGTCCTGCTGCCAGGGACCCCACAAACAGATCAAGCCACATTACTGTCACCCACATTCAGCAGGCCTAGTTCAGTCCCATGCAGGTTCCCGAGCTGCCAGTCCAGAGTCAGTGAGCTCCAACTAGCACTGGTCGCAAGCTTTCTATTTTTAATTCAAAAAATGTTCATGAATTTTGAGCAGGAGGAAATATAATTAGCTCACAAACTAGCCATATTTGCCCTATATTCATCTAATTTAATTAATTTATAAACTGCATTGACAATAAACAAAGCCCTAAAATCCCCAAAGTCTGAGCTCTTGACCAAGTAATTCATTCCTTCCTGTGATTTCAATTGACCTTTTTTGAAAGAACAAGTCACATTCAAATTGTTAGGCTTGAAGTTACCAATAAATGGAGCATCCTTTGAAACCATGGGTGGTTTTGGTGTATTATAAGTCACTATCTCAAATAACTGGGCAATAGACATTTATATAAACAATGTTTGGGCAAGTCTATACTCATTCAGGAAACTATTAAACTCAGTTTTTATGAGAAAACAAGTTCAAAAAGAGAAAATATGCTTGATTTGTCTATTACCTGAATGTATAGGCAATGTAGTGGTCTAAACACAGGTACTCTGAATAAAGCAAAATACAGAAAAATAAATGAGTAGTTTGATAATTTTTTGACTACATGTAATTTTTAAAAACATATTAACTACATAGATAATGCCTCAAGAAAGTCAAACATCAACTTAAAATTTATATAAATTATTTGTCAAATGCATAACAGACAAAAGTTTAATATCAATGAGAAGCAGAAATCATGAAACCAAACTTTCTGTATTTTTGTCCAGATGAGCTAACAAGCACTGGATCTGTTTGCACAATAGTTGGAAACATGACACAAGGCCACTTAGGATACTGGATAACAGAATAGAAAGATTACTGACCTCTAGAAACAGAAATGGAATAGAGTGAGCTCTTCCCCTGTCCCAGCATACATCCCAGAGTAAGTCTGTTGAAAATTGGAAGAGAAGTCAAGGCAGAGAACAATGGTCTTTCCATGCCAAAGAGTTGAAATCCACAGAAGCCTAGAACATTTCACAACACAATTTCATATCATATAGTACCAAGCAGGAAAAACAGAATGTAAAACATTGGTGTGGAGAAGTTCCCCTTAATGTTTACATGACTATAATAAAAAGTATTTCTGGTAAACTAGGGGCAGGTGAAAGTCACTTGAACCAATTATAAAGACAAAAACAAAAAACAAATGAAACAACAACAAAAACCAAACCTAGAACAGTTAAAGTTAAAATGTGCTCTCTCTGTCTCTCTCTGTCTCTCTGTCTCTCTGTCTCTCTCTCTCTCTGTCTCTCTCTCTCTCTCTCTCTCTCTCTCTCTCTCTCTCTCTCTCTCTCTCACACACACACACACACACACACACACACACACACACACACAGAGTGAGTGTTACTGCCTGTATCTGTATTCAGGTGAATTGGAGAGGAGGAGTTTAAGATTATACTGGGATCATCCACTTTAAAGTTATACTGAGATCAGCACATGTTTTCCACCAAAGCTTTTCATTACATTTTGAGATCAAGGGATTAGTATTGTACAAACATGGAAGCAGGAAAATTTGAGTAACTATATTAAACTAGAAAATATGGCTAAAATTCAGATGTAATAGAAAAATAAATTGAGTATTGCTATGTAACAGCATGCACACATACATCAAAGAGAATATGGGCAATAGTTTAAATTAGAAAACATTCACTTAAAAGTTTGAAATAGAATAAGTAAAATGGGCATTGTTATGTTTATAAGTGGGTCAACTGAGTAGGAAGACTTAATAATTAAGGATATGCAGGTACCAAACTAGAGCTCTTAAAAACCTATTAAATAATTAAAATTAAAAGAGATATTAGAAAATGAACCATTTCAAAAAGTGGTATCTGACAGGAAAAATAGAAAAACTACAAGAATAAGGAAGATTTTAAAAAAATGTCAGTATGCATGACTTCATTGACACAGAACACTTCATTCTACTGCAGAAGTAAATATAACTTAACAAAAATCTACAGAAAATTCAACACTTTTAAAATATACTGCCCTACGTACAAGCCTTGGTAAACATGAAAATAAGAACTATTACAAACATTAGCAACTTAACTCCAGAAGAAGTAAAATGATTTTTACCATTGTAAGAAGGCTATAGGTCACAAGATGACTAGATAAATGTGTATTTCATCAAATTGGTTTCTATATGCAAACAAAACAACTAAAATTGAAACAAAAAATTATTAATAATAGGAAAACAGGTAAGATACCTATATATTTAAGAAAGGATGAATAAGGTATTTGCTGACAATGACAAAATACTACTTCAAGAAATTAAATATCTGTTTCAGGGAAACTGTTTTGTGGGTAAAATGCTTATTGTCCAAGCATGTGGACCTTGTTCCAGATCCCCAGAAGCTATAGAAAAGGTGAGAGTGGTTGTATACATTTGTAAATGTCAGTCTTCCTACTGTGAGATAGGAGGTACATATGGGTCAGCAAGCCAGATATATGAAATGGTGAGCAGCAATAGAAGAAGGGGTATCAATCAATGTGGAAGGTGAAGACTGATACAAGAGCTTGTCCTCTGACGTGCACACAGGCACATGTATGCATGAAATGATACATAGGTGTATACATGCATACACTCAAACACATACTCACACACAAATATCATGCATTCATGCCTAAGTGCATGGACACACACATGGGCATATAGGCAGCATCAGCTGGACTCATTGAGGTATAAAAGAAAAGTGGACATAGAAGCCTTAGAGATATTGCACAAGTTAAGAGCACTTTCTGCTCCTTCAGTGGACCAGAATTTGATTTTCAGGACTAATGTTGTGTGGGGCAGAGAGGGAGGACTCACCACCACCAGTAATTCTATCTCCTAGGTACCACACATCTTTTTCTGGTCTCCAGAGCCACACAAATGTACTTGCAAAGACTCATATAGATACATAAACACACACACACACACACACACACACACACATAGATAAAAAATTTTAAAAATACAATTTAAAAAAAATGAAAGATGATATGATGTTGTAAGGAAAATATGTTAAGGTGGTTGTGTGAGAAGCTGAATAGGTGATGTGAATAGACATGGTCAGATTGGCTAGATACACACAGAAAGTTTCCAAAGAATAAATAAAATATTATTAAAAATAAACTAATCTGAGGTATTAGCACACATCCCAGGACTGAGACATTTGAGAATGAGGACCTTGAGTTTGAAGTTAGCCAGCAATACATAGCAAGGTCCTGTCTCAAAGAAGCAAACAAACACTTGCAAAGAAGTAAACACACACACACACACACACACACACACACACACATACACACACACACACACACACACCACAGATAAACTAAAGACATAAATAATTAAAGAGAGATGTTATGAATCACTGGTAGAGTCAGTAAGTGTTTAGAAGTAAATTTTCTTAAAAATTATTTATAAGTTTTATACACTCCCAAAGAAATTCTGATGGACATTTTCCATGAATCAACAAATTGACCCTAATCTAAGTCTCATGGAGATTCTAGGATAGATTATAAGCAAAACAACGTGTAAAACAGAGGACTAAATTTGGAAGATGCATAATTTGAGTCTAACATACACTGTGAAAGAATCTGAGAGGAAAGCTTCCCCCAGTGAATTAATTGGGATATTTGGAATACATCAACTGGTCCACTGTTTTCATTTTGAAGCTCTGTATTACTTCACTGATACATGTGCACAGGGAAGAAGACTTATGCTTTTTTATTTCAATAAATGGTATGGGAATAACTGAGTTTTTAAGTAAATAGAATAACATTAACCATTTTATTTTGTTGTTTATTTCTCCTTAATTTTATTATTTTAATGCAGAAAGTGTTAATGCTTTAGGGGCAGATACATGGCTAGTTTGGTGAAAATAAGGAAATTAACAATCACCAATTTCTATCCATTATAATAAATGTTAATGTAGGCAAGTATCATCAGTTGACTTTGTGGCTAAGGAAGAAAAGAGAAACCTAAAATAAATAAATAAATAAAAGAATACATTTTATAAAAATTGGCATGAGTTCCTCACAAATATCGTTTAGAGTTGGACAGATAATAATAGATTAAAAAAGAAGGAAGAGGCATGACAGCTCATTTCAATACATGATTATGAAGAGGGTCCCTGGCCCACAGGGAGAAACAATACCATGAAAGAACAAGGCTGTGATAGCTGTAACAGAGACCTGTGAATTATACATTAAAGTACATTTCAATGTGAAATTTAATGAACTTTATAATTGCATTGTGATTATTTAAACATTCACAAGAAGAGCTTAGAAATAGACACAGAAGTATTAAAGGGTAAAGATGAAATGATTAAGCAAATATACCAAAGCATTAAAAATTGATGAAACTAAGTGAAGGATACAGTGGGATTTCTATGCATTATTACCCTTATTATACTTTTAACCAGTTTCAAACTGCTCTAAAATTAAAGCTAGAAAAATTAATAACCATATATAGATATCTTAATATTCATGGTATTTAAATAGACTGAGGAACAAATTTTATTCAAAGAAAATAAATTTATGAGAACACAGCAAAATAAAAAATTTAAAAATTATTTTTAAAAGTCCTTAGAAAACATTCTACTACAAAAGTAAAAGCATAATTTACATGGGTAAAAAACTATCAGTGAAATGCATTTTTTTTCTTTTCATGGGGCTGAGCAATCTGTGGATGGACAAATAAGATAAAACAATTAAGGATCACAGCCAAAGTCATAGATTTCTATTCCATGTGAAGTGTAAATTTAAAAAAATTAACAGTCAAAAAATGAATACAAAGGACTTGCTCATTATAGTTTTCTCAGGAAGAACATTGTATAATTCATAAATTAAAGGACATGCCTTCTCCCAGTTGACCTCTAAACCATCTGTTCTCTGGGATGGTTCAGAATTATGCACAGAAACAATTAGTTTTGGATGAATTATGCATACAGATAGAGACAGTGCTAGTGGAAACCAGGTATTTTAATCTGCTAATCCTTATACTTACTAAAGAAAACATTTGAAACTAGGAGTTAGGGATAACTGAAAAGGTAACATTCTCAAAATTATAAGACAAAAATGTAATGAAGGGCAATAAATATGTCTCTGATATGTCAATATTTAGAAAAAATTTATATTAAGTTTAGATTTTAGGACTACCTCTCTGCAAGCTAATGAGGTTAAATGTCAGAATCAAGTCCATGTCCACTAAACAAGGCAGCAGAGAAAACAAATGTGTGCCCTATTATGAACTCTCTAGCCAATGCTTACTTTTCTTTGCCACACCAAATACAAACATACTCTGTTATAAATTTTCAATAAATAAGAAGCCTACAATAGGAGCCTAAACCTGTAATCCTAGTGCTTGGGAAACATTAGAATCAGGAAATCACCTTTGGCTATGCTAGGAGTTCAAGGCTAGCCTGGGTTACTTGAGACAACCCATCAAAACAAAATACTACCAAACACCAAACCAAAAATATAAACACTTCTGAACTTACTTATTCAAGTCCATGAATATTTTTTACATCATAAATCAAAAGATACTTTAACTGGATTAAGTACTTATAATAGAATTTCACGTAAACATTTTAGAAAATAAACTCAAATAGTCAAAGCTTTCTTAAACAAAATTACTCAAGGTCAAGGTGTTATAGTACTCCATGTCTGACATCAAATTCTTTTAAAATATAGTAAACAAGATGTGAAACTGATGTTTAAATGCATACATAATCTAATGGAAACAAAATAGATATTCCAGAAACAAGTCCACATACTTGGAGTCAATTAATATTAAAGCATATTAAAACTATGTGACAGAGAAGGCCAGATTGCAATAAATAGTCCTGGGTAAACTAACCACATGCAGAAGAATGAAATTAGACTCTGTATTGTACTACATACAAACATAGACTCTGTATTGTACTTCATACAAACATCACCTCTGAATATATTATGAAATAAAGTCAGATTTTAAAATATAAAATCACTGTGAGAAAATTGGGGAGAAAGTTCTATACAAAAGTAGCATGGTCGGTGACTTGTTTAACATGAATCTAACCTAACTGAAATGCACAAATGTTATTATATCTCACTAAATAGCTTGAACACATCATGAGAAATGATCAACAGAGGGAGAATAGATTTGCAAACCAAACATCTGACAAGGAGCTACTATCTAAATTATATATGAAGTGTAAGGATTTTGTAGTAAGAAAACAAATAAACCAATTTAAAAATTGGCAAGGTTGTAGGATGCATAAACACACAAATATCAGTAGCATTTCTATTATTAAAATTTTGAAAAGACATGAAGGAAACATTTCCATTTATAACAGCTACTAGAATAAATGAAATATCTAGGAATAAATTCAACCATGAGGATGAAAGATTCTTACAACAAAATTATCATATATTTATTAAAGAAACTGTAGAAAACAGTGCCAAGTTATTACATTGAGACAAAAACAGCCTCTTCACTAAATGAAGTTGGATAAGGCAGATAACCCAAGGTAGAAGACTCAAATTGGGGTCCAGTCTCTCACCATGTACTAAAACTAATTGAAAATGAATAAAATTTGATTTTGATGTAAGATGAGAAACTATGAGACAGCTATCAGAAAACATAGGAGAAATATTTCAGAATATTGGCACAGGCAACTGTTTCTTGCTTAGATCTCTGAAGGCATAGAAAACACAAACAAGTATTGACACATTGGATTTCATCATATTAAAAAGCCTCTGCATAGCAAAGGAAACAATCAAAGTAGAGGAACAATCTACAGCAAGTGAAGACCTGTTCACCAGCTATTCACCTGGCAGAGTATTAACATTCAAAATGAATAGGAAATCCCAGAAATAATAATCATAAAAATAATTAATCCAATTAAAAGTGAGTAAATCAAATAATATGAATTCATATTTCCCTAAAGAGGAAATCCAAATGCATAATATGCAAAAATTCCCATTATCTATAGTCATCAGGTAATGCAAATAAAGACTATAATGAGGCTCTACCTCACCCTAGTTAGTTAGGATAACTATTCCCAATCACACAATAAAAAACAACAAATAATCTCAAGAATGTGAAGAAAAGGAACTCAAACAATGCTGATGGGAATACAAATCAGTTCAGACACTATAGAAAGTAATATGGAAGTTCCTCAGCATTCTAAATAGACTCTCATTTGATCAAGCCATATTCTTGGGTATACATTCCAGAGGAGATGCCATCAGAATACTCAAGAGATACCTGCATCCTCATCATCACTATGGTATTATTCACAATAGTCAAGATATGGAATCAACCAAGGTGTCCATCAACAAATGAAAGGATAAAGAGAATGTAGTGTATATGTATGTGTACACACACACACACACACACACACACACACACACACACACACACATACACACATACACATTGAATGCTCATATAGAGCATTCTGAAATAGACTCATGTTCAATTATTTGAAAACTGAATACTTTCTGGGATACTTCTGATGAGTTATGAATAAGGTCCTTCTTGCTAGTGACCTATATGCAATATCTTTGGTGCATGTCTGTGTGACTCCTCTGTTTGTCATTTAAAGCATCACTGTCAACCCCAAGCCTACCAGGCCAATTCCCTATACCCATTCTATTTGCACATAGCCCTACATTCAGAAGTTGAGAAGATTTAACTATGTTTTTTACCTGCCCTACTATGGTTCACAAAGCCCTATTCATTACTTCTCCTGTGAGTTCTGTTTGGACACAACACCTTGCTTTATATGCAAAAGTGAAAATTCTTGCTCAAAAAACATAAGACGCTTAGTTTTCAGTCTTTAGCCCTAAATCAAAACCGAGAGAACAGAAGCCAAGCCCTCGTTAATATCATATGAGTAGTGAGAAAGAAAGAAGCAAGAGCAAAACTAAAATTTCAGTGAAATGTATCAACTACTGTCCTCTAACACTAACATCAACAACACAACTGCTTGATGTCTGTCAAGGACCAAGGAGGTGAATGGTCAATAAAAGACATAACAAGTGCAGTTACAGACTCTCTAGAGCATACATTGTTGCTGAGATTTATGTGTTAGTGATTTATGGTTGTTTATGGTTAATTCATAAAATTCAATTTTTCACTAATACAAGAGTCATAGTATAAAGTGTGATTCCCTTACCACATCACAGACATCCTTAATATTAGTTTCCTATTGTATATGCAACAAATGTATTTGGGGTAAAAAAAGAAAATTAGCCTGGATCATACAATTTATGAATGTTAATGTTCACATACTTGTGGACAAAAGTTTTACCACTTCATTATATAATTCTGTATTGTTTAGGTATATTTAATAAAATTTTAAATATAATTTACATGTTAGCATCAAAGACTTAGTAAATCTCACAAACCATTTTAATAATCCTCTAAAATAAACTCACTAAACTGACTAAATTTCACATAATTACCTGCGTATCTTAGCTTTCTGAGGTCAGATGAGAGTGGGTGCATTCAGGGTGGTATGGTCGTAGACACTGATTATCTTTTGTCTAGGCAATCTAAGGTTTTATGATTACAGTATTACAGGTCACATGACCTAACTGCAACTTGGAGTGAATGTTGCCTGAACTGGGCATACATGTTTGTTTTCTCTGAACTTTCCCATTTCCTATAGTGTTTTCTTATAACAATTGGTTAGTAAAATTGGTATATAAATTTCTCATTAATTAAATAAATGTGTAAGTTTTTATTATTTGATGAACTGACATCAAATGACTGTGAATCACTTCTTATCAGTATAAATTGTTTCTTAATATAAGCTGATAAAATACTATATTCTTAGATCTTTGAATTTGTAAGAAACCATAATGAAAACATATTTTTCCTCCAGTCCATAGCTTTTTCTGAAGCTCATATGAACTAATAACTTGCTTAGATACCCCCACAAAGTTGTATCTGGGTACTTTATGTTGTTATTCCTGACTTTTCCCTTTAAGTTTTGTATCCAAAATTTACTTTTACTCTAAACCCAAAGTTAGTTACTTGTCCAGGCCCTGTTCATTCTTAAAATGACTTCCCATACCATGAAATATCTTAGTTAGTTGGTGTACTCAGTTTATAGGACCTATCAGTCCACCATCTATGTACCTATCACCTGCATGTCTATTATGAGTGTACCTAAATTTCTTCTACCTTGTGCTATCTAACTCCTACATGATACATCATTAATTTTTTGGCTACAAATGCCCTTACATTTTGACTCTGGAGGGTCATTTGGTTAGAATGAGAGGTTTGTTTCTCCACTGTTCCCATTAAAAACGTCATTCAAGTTTAGAAATATGGAATGATCATCAGAAAAACAAGGTGATACAGACAGAAAAAATTGACAAATCCAACTCCCACGTGTTTTTCTCTTTTCTCTTTGACTTTCCCAACATTAAACTTTATAACCCTCTGCCTTTGAGATATTTTTAAGTATTTGGTATTTTTAGTCCTTTCTACTCTTAAATTTGCAGTGGTATTTCCATTTCTTAAAGGAAAGGAATATCTCTTAAATACCATTGTACTTCATACAAGTAAAATATATAACAAATACTAAATTAATATTTTAAATAAATATACTTATTTTTACTTTCATGGATTATAGGTTGGTTGATTAGTTTCATGGATTCTTAACTGTAGACATAATGAAGTACATAGATCTGCTCAGTTGGTAGGGAACAAAAAGAGTGTGATCAGCCATCAACAACACTGGTATATGAAAACACTCATAAAACATCCATTAGTAACACAGAATTAGAAGACAACATTGAAGTATACATTTTTAATTAATCAGTACAAAAAATAAATGAGATTCTGTAAGTAAAGATTCCAATTAATTTCTATTATTTTAGCAAATACATATACTTTTAGTAAAATTTCATTGGGTGATGCATATTCTACTAGATTTCATTTGAATTAAAAATCTTAGTTCTAGTTCAATGAGGTGTCTCTATAGTGATATTTTATTTGTATTGAAATGTGATTTTATTTGTATGTTAATAAAGTTGCCTTGAGGTCAGAGCAAGCCAGAGCAGAAGCTGGGTGGTAGTGGTGCACGCCTTTAATCCCAGCACTTGGGAGGCAGAGCTAGGTAGATCTCTGTGTGTTCAAGGACATAGCCAACATGGCAGACACACGCCTTTAATCTCAATACCAACCATAGAAGACCTGGAGGTCTGTACAAACAGGCAGTGATGAGGAGGTCATGTGGCTGGGTATACAACCAATGAGAAAACAGAACAGAAAGTCTATAAAAAGACAGGACACACAGAAGTAGGTCTCTTGTAGATAGGAAGGACAGCAGAAGCAGTGAAGGGTAAGGTTTTCTGCTCTTGCTCTGACCTCGTGGTTTTTAACTCTGCAACTGGTTCTGTGTTCCTTATTTAACAAGATGGTTACATCTACATGTCTCAGTGGGAAAGGTACTTGTTGTCAACCTAGGCACCTGAATTCCATCCCTGATGTATTTATGAATATGGCATAGGCAAGAACTGGCTTCAGCAAATTTCCTCTCATTTCCATGTGCATACCTTAACAGTACACACACACACACACATACACACACACACACACACACACACACACACAAATATATATAATATAACTAGTTTTTAAAAATATTAATTATCATAAAAGTAAGTATTTCTGAAAAGCTAGGAATCAAATCAAGACCAGATGTTGTCAGTTTTATTTTGGGGAAATTATTATTGACGAGAGAAGATGTTGCTGCTTCATATGACATGTTTAAATGACATTTCCTTAGTTGGCTCATGTAGTAGGAAATGATTCAGTTTTAAATAACTTTTCCTTGTTTCCTACAACATAGGAGAGTGTGCCAACCTCCATGAGGAGCTGTAGCAAGAAAGCTCTGAGCTATTTGTCTTTTTCAGCCTATGAGCCAGGACTCAAAAAAGATAAATCAGTGTGATTTCAGAGGACAAGCCTGTAATTAAATGATGTCCATAACTCACACTTTCTATTTTCTTGGAGTTCTTCATGAGAATATCCTTAATTTGGCTTTAGAGCTTGAAGGTATGAACACATTCACTTTAGCTCCAAGTTACCTCACAATTTCACCCCACTTTTTCCTACTTATTGAAAGCGCCACCATTAGGATTTCTAGGGAATCTTATTAGGTATTTTGTTATTACCTAGCTACATCTTCACAACTTCTAAACTTTTTTTAATTAAATAAATCAACTCTTTTTAAAATGAGTTCTTTGAGGATGTTGTTCAATGAGTTCTGACCATATTCAGCTCTCTCCCAACTTCTCCCAAGTCCACCCTCTTTCCATACAAAACCAAGGTATGGTATAAGCAATTCTTGTTATAAAATAATTTTAAACTATTACAACAGAGAAACAAACAAGAATGAAACTTTACTAAAGTCATATAGGATTTAGGAGGTTTGGAAATGATTTTGCTGCTATGCTATGAGAGTGTCTTGCATGTCAATTTGGGGGGAGGTTTAAACGCCTTTGTTTAGGTACTTTTTACTCATCTGGATAACTCTGACAGCAATTCTATGATGAGTCAGTTTTAAAATTAGTGCTAAAAGGAGTAAACACAATAAACACAAAACTCATACATTGAAAGAGACAAAAGTAACAACAAAGAAATCAAAAACCCAGTCTACTAACAGGTGTTCAAACCATCTCCTAAGATCAAGCTGACATTAAATTTCTCTTGGATATTAATAGATGACACATGTTGCTGTTTATGTTTGAAATCAAAATAAATGAATCTCAGCGCTTAAAAAGATTATATGTCAAATATATTTGTATTACTATACCTACAGATCAATGCATTGCTCAACCCTCATCAGAGATGCTTCTTTTTGCAGATGATGGTGACTAACACAGAGACCATAACCAGGCAATGGGGAGAGAGAGAGAGAGACAGAGAGAGAGAGAGAGAGAGAGAGAGAGAGAGAGAGAGAGAGAGAGAGAGAGAGAGAGAGAGAGAGAGAGAGAGATGCTGTGGGATGTCCTGTATGCTGTAAATATACATTGATTGATAAATAAAATGCTGATTGGCCAGCAGCCAGGCAGGAAGTATAGGCGGAACAAACAGAGAATTGGGGGGGCAGGAAGACAGAGTCAGAGAGATGCTGCCAGCTGCCATGACAAGTGAGATGTAAGGTACCAGTAAGCCATGAGCCGTGTGGCAACTTATAGACTATTAGATATGGGTTAATTTGAGATAGAGGAACTAGATAGCAAGAAACCTGAGCCATTAGGCCAAACAGTTTAAATAATATAAGCTTCTGTGTTTATTTTATAAGTGGGCTGCAAGACTGCCGGGGGCTTGGTGGGAGCTGGAGAGAAACTCTCCAGCTACAGGGAGAGAGAGAGAGAGAGAGAGAGAGAGAGAGAGAGACAGAGAGAGAGAGACAGAGAGAGAGAGACAGAGAGAGAGAGACAGAGAGAGAGAGACAGAGACAGAGACAGAGAGACAGACAGAAAGACAGAGAGAAGGAGGCAGAGACAGAGACAGAGAGACAGACAGAAAGACAGAGACAGAGACAGAGACACAGAGACAGACAGAGAGTTCAAAAACCCCATCCCTAAATGGGATGTCTTTATCAAACCCCTCCCTCAAGGCTCAGAGATCTATGCAGAAAAAGAGGCAGAAAGGTTGCAAGAGCCAGAGGTGGTGGGTGATCCCATGGAAATAGCAACTTCCAGATCCAACGGTACTGATACACATAGAACTCACAGAGTCAGTGGCAGCATGAAGGAGAGCGGCAGAGTTCAAACCAGACAAAAGTCACAGAATTGAAAATGGGAACTGAACACAAAGCTCCAAACCTAACCAAATGCTATTTGGAATTGTACTTTCTGGAAAAGGGAAAATCAGTTTCTACAATGGAGTGACACTGTTTATCAGCACACTCCAAATCTGATTCAGGACCAAGAGACTCCCTGGTTTTTTTGTATGTGCTTTTCCTTTATTTTGATTGGCTATTTTGTCTTACTGAAATTTCTGTTTGTTTAGATTTTCATTTGGGGGATATTTTGTTTTTGAGATAGAAACAGAAAGAACACAAAGTTGAGTGGCTAGGGAGGAAGGTATCTAGGAGGAGTTGGGAGGGGGGAAAGAATATGATCAAAATATATAAAAAAAATTTAAACTCCTGCCAGGGAACCAGATAGGCTGACTGCAGATCTTCATCTCTCTCTTGCTTCCTCCAGACTCAAACCTTTAGTCTGACTTTCAGCTCTGCAACAGAACACTTACTGAAGCCTTCCCTGTCTGCTGCTCTGGTCTCCAGTGGAACACACAGATCCTCCCAGTTATCCTCCCTCCCACAACTTACTGCTTTTTCCGAGTCCCCAGCTCCATCAGGCAGCCCCTGCTGACCCACAAGCCACTCTTACCAGGGACAGACCTATTGGCTGCAGGTCACCTCTCCCTATGGTCCTGCAGTCCCACTCCCCCAGGCTCACACTGAGCTCTGTAACAGAACACCTGCTGCAGTCACCAGTTCCTCGGTTCCCCTATTCCACTATTTCCCCATCCCCAACGGATCAGAAAGATCTTCCCTCCAACCTTCCTTTTCCCACTGCATCTCCTTATTCCAGCCCCCAACACCAGCAGGCGTTCCCTGAAAACACACCAGCTGAGAAGGTCAAGGAAACATATTCAATCTCCCAGTCTCACCCCTACCACTACAGCATATTTTCTGGGGTTGCCTGTCTTATCTTGACTGTCCATTCCATTCCATGGAGACTAAATAAGGAGATTGTGATTGAACATTCTGCTGTTCTTACTCCTGTCAACCCCCTTGGCTGTTATAGTATACTTATTTCTACATGGTAGATCCCAAAACCCAGAAAAACGTTTTACCCAGAATCACAAAGGGCCACACCTATCAGTACACAGAAATTTTCCTACCAGACAACACATAGCCATCACACTCTCTTAAAAAAAATACACACACACAGAAAAAGACAAACAAACAAACAAACAAAAAAACAAAAAACTAAGGACAAAACACCCACCCAACAAAGACAAAACCAGGAATCAGCACCTAGACCTATAGTCATCCAAATTCCAGATGTCTAGATGCCACAGTAATAAAAACAATCGATAATAGCCAGAAGAATATGTCTCCACTAGGCCCCAGCAATCCTACCACTAAAGACCCAGAATATTACAACATAGCTGAAGCATAAGTAAAATACCATAAATCAGACCCCATGAAGATGATAAGAGGTCTTCAAACAGGAAATGAATAAATCCCTTAAATAAATTCAGGAAAATGCGAACAATGCAAGGCAATGAATAAAATTATTCAATACCTGAACTTAGAAGTAGACTTGATGGAGGAAACCCAAGCTGAGCAAATTCTGGAAACTAAAAATTTAGGAATTTATTATTATTATTATTATATTTGTGTTTTAATTTTACACATCAGCCATGGGTTTCCCCTGTCCTCCCCCCTCCTGCCCCCACCCCCACCTTCCCCCCATCCCTTCCCCTCCATTCCCACCTCCTCCAGGGCCAAGACTCCCCTGGGGATTCATTTAAACATGGTGGATTCAGTACAGGCAGGTCCAGTCTCCTCCTTCTAGGCTGAGCAAAGTATCCCTGTGTAAGCCTCAGGTTCCAAACAGCCAGCTCATGCACTAAGGACAGGTCCTGGTCACACAGCCTGGATGCCTCCCAAACAGTTCAAGCTATTTAATTGTCTCACTTATCCAGAGGGCCTGCTCCAGCTTGGGGCTTCACAGCCTTTGTTTCATAATTCATGTGCTTCCATTTGTTTGGCTAATTGTCCCTGTACTTTTTGCAATCTTGGTCTCAACAATTCACGTTCTTAAAGTCCCTCCTCTTTCTCGACAATTGGACACCTGGAGCTCCACTTGGGGCCTGGCTGAGGATCTCTGCATCCACTTCCATCAGTTATTGGATGAGAGTTCCAGCACAACTGTTAGAGTGTTTGGCCATCTGATCACCAGACTAGGTCAGATCAGGTTTCCTCTCAAACACTGCCAGCAGTCTACAGAAGATGCATCATTGTGGATTTCTGGGGACCTCTCCAGCACTCTGCCTATTCCTGTTCTCATGTGGTCTTCATTTATCATGGTCTGTTATTCCTTGTTCACCCTCTCTGTTCTTGATCCAGCTGGGATCTCCTGCTCCCCTAAACTTTCTTCCCTTCAAACCTTGTCCTTCATTACTCCCACTGTGGTCCAGGTTGTTTATGTAGATCTCATCCATTTCTCTGTCATTGGGTGATCCCTGTGTCTTTCCTAGAGTCCCGTTTTCTAGGTAGCATCCTTGGAGTTGTGTAGCAGTCTAGTCATCTTTGTTTTACATCTAGTATCCTCCTATGAGTGAGTACATACCATGTTTGTCCTTCTGAGTCTGGGTTACCTCACTCAGGATGATTTTTTTCTAGATCCATCCATTTGCCTGCAAATCTCATGATGTCATTGTTTTTCTCTGCTGAATAGTACTCCATTGTGTATATGTACCATATTTTCTCTATCAGTCCTCAGCTCCAGAAAAAAAAGATACTGACTAACAAAATGGATGCAAAAAGAGGATTGATCCTTCTGCTGTATCTAAGAAACATACCTCAACCTCAAGGATAGACTTTACCTTGGGTAAAGGGTTTCAAAAAGATATTCTAAGCAAATGAATCTAAGAAGCAAGTTGGTGTAGCCATTTTAATATCTAACAAAATAAACCTTAAACCAAAATGAATCAAAAGAGATAGGGAAGGTCACTACATACTTATCAAGAGAAAAATCCACCAAGATGACATTTTAATTCTTAATCTTTGCGCCCCAAATACAAGGGTACCCAAGTTTGTAAAAGAAATACTACTACAGCTTACATCACATTCAGATGCTCACACATTAATAGAGGGAGTCTCTAATACCCTGCTCTCACCAATGCACAGGTCATCCATACAAAAACTAAACAAAGATATAAATACTGAAAACAACAGAAATCTTAAATCAAATGAACATATCAGATATTTACAGACTAAATTTACACAAAAGCATATACCTTCTTCTCAGCACTCCATGGAACCACCTCCAAAACTGACCACATATACATATACAAAGCAATGCTCCACAGTTAGAAGAAAAATGAAATAACCCCCTGCATTTTATCAGACCACCATGGATTAAAGCTGGTTATCAACAATAGAAATAACAGAAAGTTTATAAACCCCTGGAAGCTGAGCAACTGTCTACTGAATGAAAAAATAGGTCAAGTCAGAAATAAAGAAAGTAATTAAAAACTTTCCAGAATTCAATGATAATTAATACACAAAATACCAAAGTTATGGGACATGTTGAAAGAGGTTCTAAGAGGCCAGTTTATATCATTTAAGTGCCTACCTAAAAATATTAGAGAGACCCCACAGTAGCAACTTAACAGCATATCTATCTGAAGGCTAAAAGAAGTAAGTACACCCATCAGGAGTAGACAGCAAGAAAGAAATCAAACTCAGGGCTGAAACCAATAAAATAGAACCAAGTAAAACAATACAAAGAATCAATGAAACAAAGATTTGATTCTTTGAGAAAATCAACAAAAAGGACAAACCCTTATCCAAACTAACAAAAAGGTGGAGAGAGACTATCCAAATTAACAAAATCAGAAAGAAAAAGGAAGCAATAAGAAGCGACACTGAGGAAATCCAGAGAAACATAAGGACATACCTTCAAAGCATGTACTCCACCAAATTTGGAAATCTAAAACAAATGGATAATTTTCTCAATAGATGACATTCACCAAAGTTAAATCAAGATCAAATATGCAATTTCAACAGATCTATAAACCCTAGTGAAATAGAAGTCATTAAAAGTTTCCCATCAAAAAAAGACTAGGGCTTGATGATTGTAAGGAAGTTGTACCTTTAGTTTCAAAACTGTCATCCAGTTTTATCTGTATAGCTTATTGATTGTAGCTATTCATCACAGTTGTACAAATATTTCTTAGACAAAACTTTAAGTAGAAAAACCATTCTACTTAACTTTCTTCATCATAAAATTAAGCATTAAATCAAACAGAAAATGATGGCTTAGCAAATGGTGGGAACTAGAAAAAAAAATCATCCTGAGGGAGGTAACTCAGACCTAGAAAGATCTATATGGTATATATTCACTTATATGTAGGTATTAGCCATTAAATAATTGATAATCAGCCTATAATCTGAAGACCCAGATAGACAGGTTAGATATAGAGGAAGGGACAAGGCAGAACATGTGGATCTCTCCAGAAGGGTAAAACAGAATAGATTTTATGGGTGTTCTGGAGACAGTGAAGGGTAAGGAATGGAAGGATCAAAAGGCCATCTCTTGTCACCAAAGGAAGATTCTAGTATTGGGACTGGGTTACATACAATTAAGTTGTTGGTCAAAGGAGTCCCATGGAAGTCTCCAAACAACCCAGACCTTTTCTGAGACAATAAGTTGCTCTTTGCAAACTGACTGCAAAGTCCATTGCTGAAGACAACACCCACACAACTATTGAACAAGGAGAGGTCGAGCTGGTGCCTACATAGAACCTTAACTTCCATGTTCTAGTGTCTTTGATATGAATTGAAGGTCACCAAGGGAAGGTTAGCAAGCCAGCCACAAACCTTTTTTTTTTCTTTCTACAATCTGTCCTGCTTACAAAATATGTTAGTGTAATGGTGGTACAAAGCTTGTGGGAGCAACCAACCAATGTCTGATTTGACTTAAGGCCCATCCATGACATGGAACCCATACTCAGTAGTACTTGGGTGACCAATAACCAGAGACTAGATAGCCCAGAGACCTAGTGTAAAACCAAATACTACTAGTCTTTAAAAAGTAAAAAGTGGTTTTAAAATGACCTCTAAAGATATTCTGCGATACTCATAGATCAGTGCCTTACTCAGCCATCATCACAGAAGCTTCCTTCTGTAGATGGGAATAAATCCAAGAGTCATAGCTAGACCTTACACCAAGTGAGACAGTGGAACATACAGCTCTAAATATGTGAACTTCTCCATATGTTCCCCCTTCAGGGGACCCCACAAAAGAGGAGGTAGAGAGAGTGCAAGAGCCAGAGAGGATGGAAGACACCAAGAGAACCAAGCCCTTCTCAATCAACTGATCAAAGCTCATATGAACTCACAGAATCTGAAGCAGCAAGAACAGGGCCTACATGGGTCTTCACCTGGTCTTTTGCATGTATATTATAGCATTGAATTTAGTATTGTTATGGGACTCCTGAATGTGTGAATGAGTGTCTCTCTGATTCTTGTGACTTCTCTTGGTGCTCTTTCCCTTTGGTTGGTTAGGTTGCCTTGTACAACTTTGATATGGGAGTTTTGGTTTTATCTTACTATATTTTATTTTGTTAAAAAATTAAAAAGAAACAAGTTAAATAATAATTTTAAAATAAATTTTATTTTATATACTCAACAGAACATACTTGATAAAACAAGATGATGGTTTTTCCAATGGAAAAGGAAGGTTTGCTGCAGAAGCCCTTACAGTGAGTACTGTTGGACATAGATCAGTTTATCTAAACACTGTGGCTTTAGGTTGACTCAGTCTTTTCTCTGTTATGGATCATTTCCATACTGAGGAGCATCCTGTGGTGGGCCATCTTGGTAATAGAAGCTGAGGTGTGTACACATACATAGTCATTCCTCTAATGTGCTAAAGGAGTACATTTTCACTTGAACAGATTAATTATTATGAATATTACTCTTCCTGAACTAGCTAAATTATGTGGAATATCTTTTCAAGTGATATGCATATCAAAATAAACTTTGTAGAGGTAAAATACACATAAAAATAATCCTAGGAAAGTAAAAGTTTTATAAATAGTATTTACCAAATTAGAGGTTATAAGCTACTGACATTACCGGGTTGTGAGCTGTCTACTTGGCATCACTGGGGTGCATGTGTCAGAATTTGTGTACTTCCTGAAAATCATGAACTAACAATTCTCAGATGCTTTCACTTCCTCAATACAGTAATTATGTCTGTACCTAATTTTGAGCTTGTTACATATAATATTTTGCCAAAAGATGAGCATTTGGAGTCATTTTGACACTAGCTTAGCATCATAAATATTGACTGTGAAAGAACGTTGACTGCATTTGCCTAAAATATGTGGATTTTGATCCAATTATGTGAGAATTTGAAATTGAAAATATGCACAAATCTCTGTCAGTCCAGGATTTGCAGAGGCGGATGTGAGCTGTCATTGCCAATATGCTCAGTGTCATCTTTGGCTTTTAGTAACGGACTAACATCTACCACATGGACCACTCTAGTGAACAATTGAATAGCAATGATCAACATATCAACCCAAACAACAACAATAACAATCCTATAATGCTGGGGGTTGCATATCAGATACTTATATTACAGTTCACAACAGTAGCAAAATTACAGTTATGACGTAGCAAAGAAGTAATTGTATAGTTGGGGGTCACCACGTGAAGAACCATATTAGAGGGTGCAGCCTTAGGAAGGTTGGGAACTACTGAAGACGAATGTAAACTTCCCAACTCTTAAAGAGATTTAAATCTTTCTTTTCCAAATATTCCCCAGTTCATTACAAAACTACCACTTTTGACATAGCCACTGCTTTCTGAAAGCTGAAATTCCATTTTGCATTTGAAGAGTTGAAACAAGTGACATCAACTGGCATCAGAAAGATGCACACTGCACCAGAACATGGCTGTTCTCTCAAAAGCCTCAAATATTCATATAGTTCCCCTCCTGGATGATCTTTCTTTTTCCCAACAACTTTTTCTTGTTGCTCTAGTCACAACCAGCCTGAAATTCATGTGTGGTCTGAGCAAGAGAAGAGTCTATTTTGGACATGAGGCAGTGACACATATATAACGGCTGGACAGTGTCATCTGGGAGGGTATGTGTCAGATAGTGTGTATGTGCAGCCAGAGCCTGAGCACAGACAATGGAGCCAGACAGTGTAGGGTCCCCAAGCCTGAGCAAGGCTCAGACAGAGATGGAGAGTGGTAAGAGTACATTCTAGTTGGTAGTCCGAGCCCAAGTTGAGGAACAAGTTACTTGTGCAAAGACAATGGCCACAATGACAGTAGAGCATGGCTAAATAAAGAAGGTACTGATTAAATAATTAATATAGGGAAGGGGGAGATACTAGTATATTTGTTGCTATCAAGGGAGGAATTATAAATATAATGATAAGTAAGTTATGAATCAAGTATGCACTGGAAAAGGTATTTGAAATGTTAATGTGAAAAGGAGACATCTTTTTGAATTCATGACTTTAGAATGGGGGGGGTGGATAAAGAGGCTTTAGGGAAAATATTAACAAATACAAAAAGCAATAATGTGAGACAACAAAAGCCCATTTAACAACAAACATAGCAAAAAAGTATTTCAGTCAAGAAACAATATACATACAACTTAGTCATTGAGACTTAAACAGGAAATAGGATATATTCATCTTCTCAAACTTCATCCCCACAAAATACCCATTAAAAAGGAGAGGACTGAGTTGGTAAGAGAAGAAATAATTACCAATTAAATCAAGTAATTGAGAAATGGAAAGCATGTGCCACCTGAGGGGAGCCATGAGCAGAGCTCAGCATCATTCTAGAAAACCATTATCAAAGACTCAAGACCTCCATCTAATCTTCCAGGAGCACCACGTACACTCACTTGAAGGGTAGTCCAGTGAATAATTATTTCAAAATAAAATCTTTGAAAGTGCCAAAGTTGTGAAAATTAAGGAAAGACAGAACTGTTGAGACAGCAAGAAGTTAAAGAAAAGTGAAACACTGAATGTTATCTATAAATCCCAGTTGGATTCTTGCCCATCATCATTATTTTCTTACAAAAGTTATTTAATGGGACTATTAGCAGAAACTGATAAAGTCTGTAGTGTATGCAGCAAAGCATTAGTGTTCATTTCCTGCTTCGATGGTTATTTTGTGGTCCTTTTGGCAACCCTGTTCCCTTTCTTTCAGGAAGTACACACTCACGTAATTTGAGAGTAAAGAGCTCTGAGCCATGATCTTGGCAATTAATTCCCTCATGTTTCAGGGGGTAGGGGTGTTCAATGTAGCTGTTTTACAACTTTCTCTATATTTTAAAACTGTTTGAAATTATTTTAAGATAAAAAAGAAACTTTAGCCAGTGTAACCTGTATGATATTGCTATAATTTTCACTTTTTTTTTTTTTTTTGAAGACCACAGGCCAACTCTTCCTGCGTATCAGAGCAAGGAGCAATGGGTGGTGATTTTGCTGGAAGGATGTCAAGGCAGAACAGCATGCCCTGGTAGATATTTTTCCTAGATCAGTTTTAAGAGCAATTAGATAAAGTATGCGTATACCCTGATGCCAGTTCTACAGGTGACTTGGCTACTTTCCTTGCCTTTAGTTTATTAGTGCAATTTTGGCTATGTAGACGTAATTCCAATTTTCAAACCAGGACTCTTTCAGATCACATTTCTATATATCCTTAGCAAAAAGTTGAGGCAACATTGTTTGCTTTGAGCCAGTTAAGGGATAGTAAAGACAGAATATCACATTATCTCAGAATAAATTCACTGTTTTCACACTGGTAAACATAATTTATTGAAAGGTCTCTGAAGTAACTGACAGTATATATTCATAATTCAGAGGAAGTGATGACCTCAGGGCAACAGGACTACAGATGAAAACATTTCAAATCTTCCCAAACAGAGAACACATCATTGATCTCATTGTATGGGGATTCTTACTAAATTGGATGCAAAACCTTCTGAGAAAAACAACTCAGAAGCAAAAGATATACTTTGAAATTCTTCAGGCTGGTGTGGATACTAGAGAGAGCTGTTTTGCAGGCTTCATGCTCATAACCTCTAAGTTCTGGGAGATTGCATCAGGGCTCATTAAATCTCCTTCTTAGCCCTTCTTAAGGAAGTTCCAGATAGAACTACACCATAGAAAGGGTCTAAGCTTTTCTATTTCTCTATTGAGTGCCATGATTAAGCCTGCATCTCTTAAACTCTTGGAACTCAGATCATTGTCCAAATTCTTTTTGTCACTGAAGTAAGCATCTAATTAACTTCTAGTTAAAAGGAACTGGAGGTCATCATAGGATTCCTTTCTGCTAATATTTGTGGTGGGGCAGTTGAATCTGGTACATTCCTTCTGTTGGGTTATAAACCTAGAGAGATCATTCTTTGATCCTATTAACTATTCCACATGAATACATAGCTAATTTTGAATATAAATATAAAGATGATTTCTATCACAATACAATATGCATAATACTTGATATCTATATTTGCCATCAAAATTAAAAACTGTTCATGTATTTTATCACAACCTAGACAAATAATGTTTTTATTCCAGAATTATCTACATAGCCATTCCAAAATCTCATCAATATTTTATGCCTTAATAAATTATCAGTAGAAATGAGAAATTACTTGTCTTAGTGAAGTAAAAGCATTAACCATCTGCTAAATACCTTAGGATCAAGCATCAAGTTAGCATGAACTATGAAGGTGACACCGATTTAAACAGAAAAAATGTAAGTGTCTTCTAAAGTAAGAAAGAATTAATTGGCATAAGTTAGTGGCAGGCATTCTTGATGTTCTGACTTCCTCCAGCAATGAAACCCTTACATCTTGCTAGATCACCAGCTCTGCCAATGAGACAGAGACAGGAAATAAAACATGAAGCTTCTGAGAAACTTTTTTTTAAAAAAAAAATGATACCCTTGTAAGTCTGAGAAATCTCCATGGAAGCAAAAAGAGTCAGGAAAAATTATGGGAACATGAGAAGGGAACTAAACCCCTTCACCAGAAAACTGGTTGAAATCTGGAGTGTCCACACATTTGCTAAGGCCTTTCTCTTCTCCAGGTTATAAACCTGTAATTCTCTAGGACTCTGACCAGAAATCCCTGTGGCTCCTGGTTTTACTATATCAGACTCTAAACCCCGCTTGGAGGGATCACACCTCCATCTCATGATCTCAGGTATTGAAAAAAGGATAGGTGAGTAGGGATTCCATTAGAAATCCACTGGATAATAAAATCCCCATAACTCCTAAAATACTTTATAGAGTAACATGAGACTTAATTGTGATTCTTATTTGAGAGTCACTTGTGCTCTAGAATGTGTCTTTTTTTTAAATCCATTTTTAATAAGCCCAGAGAGTGCCTCACGCTGGTTCATCCTGAAATGATTTTCTGTGATGAAGCCAACGATCCTATTTTACATGATTCCAGATCCCTGAAAGATAATGAGGACTCCTCAGGTTGCTGTGGGCAATGATGTGGAGCTGTACATTTGTACATGTGACTGCTGGCATCGCTCTCTTTCTCCTCTCTCTCCTCTCTTCTGCTTTTGAAGTGTGACGTGGTACCTCTGGGCACAGAAGACATTTTACAACTTTACTGGCAACATGGATGGAAAAAAAAGAAATGTTGAAGATGGGAATCTGTGTTCCCAAGGGTCATATGCCAGAGTGTCCTTCAAACTCTTTGTGATGCTCTTTAAATGAAAGGAAGTAAATAATTTTATCCTAGCTATGCCTCAGTTCGCTGATGCTTGTGCTACTTAGACTTACATGTCATCATAGCATATGATATAAAGTGAGACATTTTAATAGAGTGGAACACAGAAAATTTAAACATTAGGGCCATATCTCCTAACTATAACAAAAATTTCAATGGGGACTTCCACTTGGATATTTCTGAGAATATACTGAAGAGTATAGTGAAGAAACTTAGTTCAACAAGCACTAATCTGTCATTCACAAAGGATCAATAATCAAACAGGCTCCAGGGACTCAGGGTACATAATAAGAGCTAAGTCTGTTTTCCCCAAACAAATGGTTCTATAGCCCAGAGGATGTTCATACACAGAAACCTGGGCACATATACTTCATAGATGAGCTCTCTGATGCCCTTCCATGCAGCATCCACACATAGAGGGATTTACCACTTATTTTTTGTTTGTTTTTTCAGCTTTTTGCAGTGCTTTCTTGTCAACTTCCCTTTGGCCTGCTTTGAAGATACCAAAACAAAAGGAAAAATGTGCAAACAATAGCCAAATCACATTGCCTCAGGTGTACAATATACTCTTGCAATCAGGAGAACTGCAAGCATTCTCTTTACTAATTTGGAAAATGAAATTGTAGGTACAGTCCAGGTCAGTCATACAAGCAGATAAAATATTAAAAGAACAAATTATTTTTTCCAGACTTGAATAACTGTGGCTTTCCTTGTGTGACTCGAATTGTGAAAGTTTATCTGGCCATGCTATTTATTGAAATATCTCAATAACATTGAATAATGCTTCTACAGGATCCATGTATGCATGTGGGGTCTGACATGTTACATTCATAAACAAGGTCATAAAATGTTACCAAGGGCATATGTTGGTTAGTTTTCTGTCCACTAAACATAACCATAACCTAAGATCATTTTGGGAGAATGATCTTCAAGTGAGAAATTGTTTTTTTATCAGACTGGCCTATAGGTATATCTGAAGTGCATTTTCTTGATTAATGGTTGATATAGAAGAACTGAGAAAACAATACTGGGCCAGTGGTTTCAGGGTTGTATAAGAAAGCAGGCTGAGTAAGCCATGGGGAGCAAACCAGTAAGCAGCATTTCTCTGTGGTCTCTGCTTCAGATCCTGCCTCCAGTTCCTGCCCTGACTTCTCTCAGTGATGGGTGTAAGATCTTCTCAGTATCATCAACTGCCTATATTTATGTGGCCAACACTTAATTGCTGTTTATTTCTTTTTTTAGCATTATCTTTTTTATTTTTCTAAAAAGAATCTGGTATCAATTGGTATTAATTGCCCACCAAACATATAATTTCAAGCTTTAGTATTAAAAGGTGTTTTAGCTTGGTATTTGTAATATCTATGATTATGTATTAAAATGTAAGGAAAGAAAAGCTAAATAAAACAAAAATGAAGTCCTTAAAATGTGTCTAAGGTGTAAATGCTGTTGTAGGAAGGGTCCTTGATCATAAGCTTTGGAAACAGACAAACCTACTTTACATCTTCATTGTCATATCTTGTATATGAGCTTATATTATGACAATATTTTAAGAACTTAAATGCATTTGGAGGAGAATATAACATTTACCAATAATTTTCTCTGAATATAAGGTTACACTAAGAAGTTGATCAAAGAACACAAAACAACGAATTTAAAATTTGAAGAGAGATCACGGAGTTGCAAAAACTTTAAGACTGATTAGGAAAATTGAGTATGGTAAAGTCTGAAGTGTTTGAATAGTTTGCAGTGAGTTTGGGGAAATGGGTTTCAAAGAAGTTATTGTTTTATTTATTGTGCTATAGAGTAGCATTACTCAAATGTTCCCCTCCATCTGGTGGTAACGCATGAACTGTTTGACAATATAAGTGCATATTTTAATCTTCAGATGAATTGTTTGCATGATATTAGAGCAATCTCTCATTCTGGAGATACAATTCTTGCCCTATTGATGGATAGAGACCACACACTAAATAGCACATATGTACTGTATGAAAATCCTCTACATGTATGTTATAAAACAATCTATAAAAGTCCAATTTATTCACTAAAATCCTTTAAAAAAACAAGAAAAAATGTAGAGTTTACCAATAGAAATCTTCCATCCATACCCAGGATAGCTGTTAGCAAAACTTCATCTGAACATAAAGACAAAAGTAGCTGAGCACAATAATACATTATACATGATTATATATGCATAGTGTCAATCAAAAGTGCTTTATAAGAGCGTCAAATAAAAGCATATAGAAGAGCAGTCTATGTATAGTGTGGAAAATTAGGATTCCATAAATGTTATCACCACTGATTCAATGTGAGTGAGAAAGATCAATAGTAACATAAACCAAAAAGTGAAAACATGTTAAAATGCTCCCCTTGGAAAAGACTTTACAATGTCTATGAAATGACAAAGTGGTTATTTCAAAGGCAATGTAATTGGTGACTCATTTCCTTCTAGTGAAGTCTCAAGCATAGCACCCGAATGCACAGTTGATGTCTAGAAAATGACTATGGATATTACCACTGTCTTTTAAGGAAAACAACAAGGGGATCAATTGCCATATCCTCTGGTATGTAGCTGTGCAGTGACATTATCTTAGATTTCACTTTTTCCTGGCAAGAATGATCAGCCCATGGTAATGCATGATGTGTGGTACAGAGTAACAAACAGAACGACATCACTGAGATGATTGCATGACCTCAGCCCATCCTATGACTTAAATAGGCAAAGGTCTGAGTGGCTAAATTGTGCTCTTTCCTAGCCTGGCTTTGAGAACCCCTGCCATTCATGATAAAGTATACATTTTTCTGCTTGGCTATCTATGAAAGGAGTTCTAGGAAACTGAGGAGAGGTTTGGGCTTTTGATTTGCACTGCCCCAGCACCTGAAGCACATTAGATGAAATTGCAGCAGCTATTAATCTTCCTGGATGATGTGATCTGCAGGCAAGAATGAGGAAGGATATTTACCAGGACCTGGCAGTTTTGATGGTTATAAAAAAGCACATTTTTCATTTCAGTTAAAATATGCATCTCCGTATGATTATACAAGTAATCAGAAAAACTTATATATATCTTCCTTAACCCTTTAAGAATAAAAGATAGAGTAATAAAGCCCTTCCCCAAAAGAGATCCATTTTAAAATCTGAGAATAAGTAACCTTAAATACAAATAGAGATTTTGCTGATGTGATTAAGTTATGGTTCTCCATAAAGAAAGCATGTCTGGACCACTGGGGTGGTGCAATGCAATCAGAGTGATCCTAGAAGCTGGAGGCAGCGTGTCAGAGATAGATCCTTATGGTGGCAGGTGGGAGTGTTGGAGAGATGGGCTGTGAAGACAGGGGAAGAAGCCAAGAACTAAAGAAAGCAAGCATCCTCCAAAATCTGACAAAAGAAAAGCTTTGCATCCTACACACTCCAAAAGGAACCCATCTCTGTTGGTTCCTTGATTCAATCCTATATATGAAAAGAAAATCCTTTGGGATATCTGACCAAAAATAATAACATGTGCTGTTTAAGTCAATGTGTAGAACAACTTGCTGTAGCAGCAGTGGAAATCTACAATTGAGTAGAGCATCATATAAATGATCACTACTGTCTTTTCCAAAGAAAAGCCATTATTCTCTTTAAATGTAATAGTACCTATGTAGTTGGAGTTATTACTGAGTATTAAGTAATTAAAGTTAACTCCTTTCTGGATGTGTGTTTGAACTGTCCTAAATTTAATGAGTACACATATGCACATACAGAAATCAATCTAGGAATTCCCTCAGGTTGTTTGTAAAACCAGTTCCCTACATGAACACACAACTGGTGCCCAGCAAATGGCCAGGAACATGGTCTTGTAAATTATAAGTTGTTAGTCTCAATTCTGGCATCTGATATTTTCCCAAAAGATTATACTCATTATAAAAATGTATGCTTAATTTTAAAAACAATTAATGACATACATAATGCGTGTACATGGAGATACTTGAATTTGGTAACACCTCTAAATTATATAACAGATGAAGAAGAAAATATAGAAACTAGTTCCAATAGAATGGATAACTATTTTATAGCTATTTCCATAAGAGATTTGCCAAAAGACAGTATGGAGCTTATTTCCACCAGCATTTTCTGCCATCCATGGGTGTCAGTGGCCATCTGTTCACTAGTATTGTGTGTCCCTTCTTGGACGAGGTATGAACTTGCTGCCTGATTAAAGCAGGTTCTGTGTGATGGAGAGTAAATAGATATCAACAGAGCACAGCTTCATCCTTGTTACATTTTCCCACGGTAACAGCAATTCTGAGAGAGGCTGGCTAGCCAGCTGTTGTGTCCCCAGTAGAACCTTGGAGAGCCTTGCTCCAGAGGGACCAGGCTGAGATGCTAGGTGAACCAGAAGCAAGCCTAGCCTTTAGTAAGTCCCTGAGATCTGGGGGCACTTCTCCTAAGCTTCTGAGATTTGGAGACTTTAGGATAATCCAGCAGGCAGTTTTCAAAGTGTGGTCTGAGTAATTGCCTGGGGCCCAGGAGTCCCTTTGGAGGCTTCTGGGAAATCCTCCCTTTCCAGCAACAGATCTGCTTAAGCTTGGGTTTCCCACAGTCAAAGCACAGTATGACTGAATACTTTAAGCAAAGGCAGAATGCAAGTCTAGCTGTCTTCTGTCAAAAGATGTATGAAAACCAGCACAGTAACACAGAGAAAACCCCACAAAGCATTGAGATATGACTTGACTTTTCCCATATGGGAAAATATGGTGTCTTTATAAAAAAAATATATGGTGAATTGGTCAATATTGTTTTTAAATAAAACAATACTCTAAATTTTTCTGATTTCCAGTTTTATATACAGTCAGCACCATGATATCCTGGACCCCAAAGGCTTGAGAGTCTCCAGCCATGGATGCTGACTGGGCCAGAGCTCGCCCCGCTGCCCTCTTTTCTAGTTACAACTTTCCACAGAGGCAGAGAAAATATTAAAAGGCAAACAAAAACAGAAACTTCCCCTCTCCTGAGCCTTCCCAGGCATGCAGGTGTGTGTCTATTCTTAGGTGTCCTCAAGTTCATTACCACTAAGTCTTAAAACTCTGGTTTTTCCATTTTAGATTCTTTAATTCCTCCATTTTTTTCTTCTTCCCTTGTTTGTATCACACCTCAATACCACCCCTTCCAAAGTTAAGATGCATTGAGACAGATCAAATTTTGAGACTGAATACAATTTTGGAACATTTCTTCTAAATGAGAACCTCTTTAACTGGAAACTTTTACCTAATAATTAAGCCTTAATATATAATCCATATTCAGTCATACTGAGTTGAGTCAAAGAATGGAAAATATTAAAGTGATGCAGAATTCCTGTTACAGACGCTGTCAACCAGTTTCCACTTTAATATTAAGAAAGCTGTTGGGAGTTTGTGGCTGGCTAAAAGTAGTTCTATGTTACAGATCTCTGGAGAGCTCCTTAGCTCTCTGACTGGCCCAAAGCCATTCTCTAGTCCAAGGCCCAAAATGCTGACAGCTATCCTCTATACATGTACAGAACTCCCACGCTCTTACCTCAAGTAACAACTGTCAGGAGTCAGTGGCTCTATGATACACCACACCCCATTCTCATTCTGCCCCCATATGGTATTCTTTCCTCATCACATGTAGTTGAATAAACTTCTGAACAAGGTATCATGGTGCAATATGGCAAGCAAAGGCACTACACAGGTTCAAAGGGAGCATCAACCATTATTTTCTTGCCAAAGGAAGATTTCCTTGAGGAAATCTTCGAAGCTGAGGCAGAGTATCCAGGTCAATAGAGTAAGGGAAGGAGCATTCCAAGAGGAACTCATCAGCCAAGGATAGCTGGAGGGAGTACCTGCTTTACCCAAGTTCCATTTCTTAGAATGCTTCCCTAACTACCTCAGAGAATATACTAGAGCCACACAGCAGCATTGCCATGATTTTATATTCAAATTTATTTTGAATCTTCTTTCCTTGTGCCATGATTTTATGATTTCTCTTGTAATTACTTGGCTCTGTGGCTTCTTAGTCCTTTCTCCTAAATCTGAGATATGTGCTGACAAGCAGAGAGTTCAGAACCACTCCTGGGAAAAGCATTATGTTGTACTTGGTTTAGGAATGGTCCTCAAAGCCCTACATATTAAAGATATTAAATTAAAAATGCTCCATGGGAGAAAGGTTGGTGTGTTTTCAAATGCTAATGTGTCAGCAATATGGGGCTATTCTCAAATAAAACACAGGAGACTGTGTGAGAGAAATTATGAATGTATACATAGAGAAACCAGAGCACAACATCAGATATTCTTCAGGAGCTGTTCACACTGTTGTTCTTGTCCTGAGACGGATTCTTCCACTGGGATCTGGAGCTCACCAATTAGGCCTGGCTAGTTGGCTAAAGAGCCCCAGGAACCCATCTCCCTCTTCACCTTCTCTGCCATGGGATTACTAGCATGCACTCCTACACCAGGCTTTAAAGTAGATGCAGGAGACAACATCTCAGATCCTTATCTTATTTGGTAAGTACTTTTATCTATTGTGTTGAGGTATCCCCAGTCTCAGTAGAGAAAACTTTTTAAAAATCAGAGTAGAGAAACCATAGCCATCTGTTTTCATTGATTGGTTTTACTGAAGAGATGGGCAGTTTTCACAACTTGAAGCAAGATGCTTTCTGCAGAACTATGAGATGTCAAGGTTTTCTACCACAGTGATCACATTTTGAATAAGCAAACTCACTGATCTTTGACAAATATAATCCTGAGCTATAATACTAGAAGAAGGCATTCAAAAAGCATACCTCAAAATGACAGAGGAAGAACTTCAAACTATCAATTTTCCAAACTAAGTACTTGAGAAAAAAAGACCATGTTGACAGTTTCATCAGTGTGACTAGATAACTGAAAGAAACTGCATGTGTGTGTGTGTGTGTGTGTGTGTGTGTGTGTGTGTGTGTGTGTGTGATATGCATGTGGGAGGTCTAACCCCTCCTGCCATGCGGGTGCTGGGGTTTAGCTCAGGCTATCAGGTTTAATGGCAAGTCCCTTTACTAGCTGAACCATCTCACCATTTTGAGAGGAACAATTTAAATGAAGAAAGATGTACTCTGAGAGATGACTCTGATGTGTATGCTCTGATTGATAGCTGTACTTTGTTTGACTGGTGGATTCACAGTCTTAAGTAAATCATGGGAAAAGATACAGCAGAAGAGCTCACCCTGTAGAGGGCATGAAGAAAGAGAGAGAATGTCTAAGACATCAAGCCATCTCTGTTTCCACCTACTATTCCCAGTTTCGGGGAAGATGCCTCTCGGGTTCAGGGATAGTCATCCCCACTCCTTTGGTTAATCCTCACTGGCAACAGCCACAGCGGGATGTATTAGCAGTTGCCTCAGTGCTTCTTATTCTAACCAAACTGATACTGGAAGTTAGCTAGCATAAATCTACCCATCATCATCTTGGCCCAAACATACCTCTATCCTAAAGCTACGTGATCTCCAAATAAAGACAGCATATTAGTTACTCTTCTGTTGGTTTTGATAAGACACCATGACAGGCAACTTATAGAGGACAGAAATGACTTAGGCTTACAATTCTATCATGGCTGGAGCAGGCTGCTGAGTGCTCACGTCCTTTACTGTAAACAACACAGAGATCAAACTGGAAATCATGTGAGGCTTTTAACATCAAATCCTGCCCCCAGTGATGTGCTTCCCACAACAAGGCTGCACCACCCAACTCTTCCCAAACAGGACCACCAGCTGAGGACCAGGTGTTCAAATCCTGCCACCGGTGGGAACAGTTCTCATCCAAACCACCAAAGACATCAACAAATATAAGTTTCCTTTGACACACAAGGCAAACTCTTTGCTGTGAGCCTTCTGTAAAATAATTAACAACAACAACAATAAAGTTACGTGCTTATAAGATCCAGGGGCATAGACTTAACATTCACTTCTATCTTTAGTTAGGTTTTTATTGCTGTGAAGAGACACCATGACTACGGCAACTCTTACAAAGAAAACGTTTAATTGGGGTGGTAGCCTAGAGTTTCAATAGACACTTACACACACACACACACACACACACACACACACACACACACACACAAAGTTATAATGTAAATACTATATAATAAGTTGACAACTTCCATACTAGACACCACAACCTAACAAATGAAAGTCCAGCATCAGGAATGGGTTATTATTATTATTATTTTTTAGAGTTGCAGACCAATAAGGTCTCATAGACCCACACACTTTTCAGGCATTGACAGTGCTATTGGTTGTGCTCCATTGTGTGATGTCAAATATAACCCTATTGTTGAAGATCAGATAGTTGGGTAAAGCTGGTACTAGCATGGAAGCTTCATATCTACTACCTAGCTTTTGTAATTCTTGAAGGTACTGTGCATGCCAATACAGGAGAAAAGTGATAATTACTTTTACCCAGCTATGAATACTGTGAACTCTAATAATTAATGGCCTGGTAAGACATGCCCATTGGTGTAGTAAAGACATAGATATCATGGGAACAAGCCAGTTCCTATATGGTTATGAGTTCTTTTCCCCAAAATGAAAACAATATCTGGCACAATTATCAGGTCAAGAGCCTGTGGTTGATAGATTCTTCATCCTAAGGGAGAACCCACTACTATTATTCTGCTAAATTAATACAGCATTAAACCATTTCCTAATGATTTATTCTTATATCAGCAAATTAAAGCATATCTCAATGCTCATTAGATAAGCTTCCATTTACAGTAGATGGCAATTAACAGAGACCCACAACTGGCCAAGGTACAGAGAATAAGATAGTGCAGAATGCTCACCCTTAAAAGGAACATATACACTTCAGCCTTCTACCAAGGCTCAAGGATCATTGTGGAAACAAGGTGGAAATATTGTAAGAGCCAGATGCAATAGAAAGACTAGAGGAAATTATTTCTTCTGGACACAGCAAGACTCAGCACATATGAACTCACAGTGGTTGTGATAGTAGGCACAAGATCTGTGCATGTTCAAGCTAGACCAAATTACAGCATGTAGAGGGGAGTTGGACACAAAATTCCTCCCCTAGATGAGAAGCGACAAGCAATTTTTAGTTTCTGGAAGTGGGAGAGTCAGTTTCTTTTTAAGTGTGTAGCTCTTAAACCTTCTAAGTTGGCCAGGCTCAAGTGGAAGGCCAGACATACATAAATATTTGAACATTACACATTGAACATGATAGATTTAAATAAAGGACACAAATAAAATTATTGTGGAAGGTACTAGGATCTGAGAAGAACTGGGGGGATGGGGAGTGAATATGATTAAAACACATTGGATGGAATTCTAAAGAACTAATAAAATACATACTAAAAAGCATACTTGAATGTTGCTCTATCTTGAAATTAGTCTCTGTAAAATTATTGATTTGTTACATTTATTCCAAGATTCCTACAATGTGATAGGGAATGAACAAAGTATAAACAAATGGGTTTTTTTTGTTGTTGTTGTTGACTCCCTTGCAATGCAATACAAATGATCTCTAGTTCAAATGCTAATAGTCTCTATTCCCATCTGAATCATTGTGATTATAATATTTACCAATTCCTGTTGGTATTCCAATCTTCTGGTTCCCACAAGAACTGCTCATTAAGCTGCTCCACAGCTTTTCTAAACTACATCTCTAAATTCTTCTATATTACTTTTATAAACTGATTTCAAAGGATTAACCACATCATGATGTTTAGTTACAACAATATCCCCATTCTCCTGGTACCAATTTTCCATTAGCCTTCTCATCACTGAGACTGAACACACAACAGAAACAGTTTTAAAGATGACATATTTATTCTGGATTATGAAGTCAGAAGTTTCAGTCCATCCTGGTCAGCTCAAATCCCAGAGGGCAAGAACAAAGGGAGTACTTGTTAATGCAAGCTTTCTCATTTTATCCTTTTATTTTATAGGATGAAGCTACCTGTCATCCGAGATGTCTCATCTATGGATAGTTCCTCCAAGATATACCTAGAATGTGCTGCATACTTCTTAAATACTTCTAAATTAGTCAAGTAGACGATAGTCACTAACAGGTAGTTTGGGCATAGTTTTAGGAGGAAGCCAGTCTATTACATAGTAAAGATAAGGGGTATATTTAGGCCATGTCACTTAAATTTAAATTAAGTTAAATATGAAATGACTCTTTATTACTATACACTTAAATGAAAACTGTAAGTAAGTATTTTCAATAGCATTTTTTTGTTGTTTTATATTTTTGTTTTTGTTTTTTGTTTTTCAAGACAGTTTCTCCATGTAGTTTTGGTGCCTGTCCTGGATCTCGCTCTGTAGATTAGGATGGCCTCTAACTCACAAATATCCGGGTCCAAAGGGGGACTTTGGTGGGGGAGCCTGGCCAAGGAGAGGTTTCATCCCTGCTGGCCAGCAACTGGGGCACAGTTGGGTGGGAATTCCAGGGAAATGGCTGTGTCCCAGGGCCTGTGTCCCAGAGGCAGAACTCTGGGTAGGAGAGGAGTTACCTCTTGTCTGGCTCAGCCTCCAGAGTGCAATGATTAAAGGCATGTGCCACCACCAACAGGCTCAATAACATTTTTAAATAGGGATTTCTTTCTTTCTTTCTTTCTTTCTTTCTTTCTTTCTTTCTTTCTTTCTTTCCTTTCTTTCTTTCTCTCTCTCTCTCTCTCTCTCTCTCTCTCTCTCTCTCTCTCTTTCTTTCTTTCTTTCTTTCTTTGTATTTTTCATTATTATTTTTTAAGCATAGCCTCATAGTGTATCCCTGGCTGGCCTGGAACTCACTTTGTAGATCAGGCTGATCTTGAATTCACGGAGTCCCACCAGCCTTTGCCTCTGGAATGCAATGTTTAAAGTCATAAACCTCTATGTCTAGATCTTGGAAATATTTGAAAAAGAGTTTTCATTAGACAACACTGAAAATAGAAGTAAAAAACAAATGGGAATGAAATAATGTTGAAAAGAATGTTGTCGTGTTTTCTATCATTATTATCTGAGACTTTTATTAAATTTTCAACATTGGTATTTTTCTTACATAAATGATATCAAATTTATGCTAAAATTTAATCCATATATGTGAATATGAATACATTATTGTCCTATAATTATTTTATTTTCAGAATAGTACAAGTATATATTTTTTTTCAAATTTTATTTTATTTTTTTATATGGACATTTATGTTTTAATTTCCCACATCAGCCATGGGTTTCCCTGTCCTCCCCTCTCTCGTTCCTACCCCCATCTTCCCCCCATCCCCTCCCACCCATTCCCATCTCCTCCAGGGCCAAGACTCCCCTAGGGATTCATTTAAACCTGGTGGATTCAGTACAGGCAGATCCAGTCCCCTCCTTCCAGGCTGAGCAAAGTGTCCCTGTGTAAGCCTAAGGTTCCAAACAGCTAGCTCATGCACTAAGGACAGGTCTGGGTCCCACTGCCTGGATGCCTCCCAAACAGTTCAAGCTATTCAATTGTCTCACTTATCCAGAGGACCTGATCCAGTTGGGGGCTCCACAGCTTTTGGTTCATAGTTCATATGTTTCCATTAGTTTGGCTATTTGTCCCTGTGCTTTTTCCAATCTTGGTCTCAACAATTCTCGCTCATACAATCCCTTCTCTTTCTCACCAATTGGACTCCTGGAGCTCCATCTGGGGCCTGGCCGAGGATCTCTGGATCCACTTCCATCAGTTATTGGAGGAGAGCTCCAGCATGACAGTTAGGGTGTTTGGCCATCTGATCACCAGACTAGGTCAGTTCAGGCTTTCTCTCGACCATTGCCAGTAGTCTACAGTGGATGTATCATTGTGAGTTTCTGGGTGCCTCTCTATCATTTTGCTTCTTCCTGTTCTCATGTGGTCTTCATTCATCATGGTCTGTTATTCCTTGTTCTCCCTTTCTGTTCTTGAACCAGCTGGGATCTCCTGCTCCCCTAAGCTCTCTTTCCCTCGAACCTTGCCCTTCATTACCCCCACTCATGTCCAGGTTATTCATGTAGATCTCATTTCTCCATCATTGGATGATCCTTGTCTCTTTCTTAGGGTCCTGTTTTCTAGGTAGTCTCCCCGGAGTTGTGAGTAGCAGTCTAGTCATCTTTGTTTTACATCTAGTATCCTACTATGAGTGAGTACATATCATGTTTGTCTTTTTGAGTCTGGGTTACCTCACTCAGGATGATTTTTTTCTAGATCCATCCATTTGCCTGCAAACCTCATGATGTCATTGTTTTTCTCTGCTGAGTAGTACTCCATTGTGTATATGTACCATATTTTCTTTATCCATTCTTCAGTTGAAGAGCATCTAGGTTGTTTCCAGGTTCTGGCTATTACAAACAATGCTGATATGAACCTAGCTGAGCAAATGCCCTTGTGGTATGATTGAGCATTCCTTGGGTATATGCCCAAGAGTGCTACATCTTGGTCTTGGGGGAGATGGATTCCCAAATTTCTAAAGAAGCACCATCTTGATTTCCAAAGTGGCTGTACAAGCTTGCATTCCCACCAGCAGTGGAGGAGAGGTCTCCTTGCTCCACATCCTCTCCAACATAAGCTGACAGGTGTAAGGTGGTATCTCAGAGTAATTTTGATTTGCATTTCCTGGATAATTAGGGATGTTGAGCAATTCCTTAAATGTCTTTCAGCCATTTGAGCTTCTTCTGTTGAGAATTCTCTGTTTAGTTCTATAGCCCATTTCTTAATTGAACTGTTGGGCATTTTGATGTCTAATTTCTTGAGTTCTTTATATATTCTGGATATCAGCCTGCTGTTAGATGTGGGGTTAGTGAAGACCTTTTCCCATTCTGTAGGCTGTCACTTTGTCTTGTTGATGGTGTCCTTTGCTCTACAAAAGCTTCTCAGTTTCAACAGGTCCCATTGATTGATTGTTTCTCTAAGTGTCTGTGCTACTAGTGTTATATTTAGAAAGTGATCTCTGGTGCCAATGTGTTCAAGACTACTTCCTACTTTCTCTTCTATCAGGTTCAGAGTAACTGGATTTATGATGAGGTCTTTGATCCACTTGGACTTAAGTTTTGTGCATGGTGACAGATATGGATCTGTTTGCAGCCTTCTACACATTGACATCCAGTTATACCAGCACCATTTGTTGAAGATGCTTTCTTTTTTCCATTGTACATTTTTGGCTTCTTTGTCAAAAATTATATGTTCATAGGTGTGCAGGTTAATGTCAGGGTCTTCAATTCGATTCCATTGATCCACATGTTGGTTTTTATGCCAGTACCAAGCTGTTTTTATTATGGTAGCTCTATAGTAGAGCTTGAGGTCGGGGATTGTGATGCCTCCAGAGGTTGTTTTATTGTACAGGATTCTTTTGGCTATCCTAGGTTTTTTGTTTTTCCATATGCAGTTGAGTATTATTCTTTCCAGGTCTGTGAAGAATTGTGTTGGTATTTTGATGGGGATTGTGTTGAATCTGTAGATTGCTTTTGGTAAGATCACCATTTTTACTATGTTAATCCTGCCTATCCATGAGCATGGGAGATCTTTCCATTTTCTGACATCTTCTTCAATTTCTTTTTAAAGTTCTTGTCATATAGGTCCTTCACATGCTTAGTTAGAGTAACCCCAAGGTATTTTATATCATTTGTGGCTATTGTAAAGGGTGATGTATCTCTGATTTCCTTCTCAGCCTGTTTGTCTATTGTATATAGGAGGGATACTGATTTTTTTGAGTTGATCTTGTATCTTGCTATGTTGCTGAGGATGTTTATAAGCTGTATCAGTTCCTTGGTTGAATTTTTGGGGTCACTCATTTACACTATCATGTCATCTGCAAATAGGGAAAGCTTTACTTCTTCCTTTCCAATTTGTATCCCCTTAATCTCCTTATTTTGTCTTATTGCTCTGGCTAGAACTTCAAGTACTATATTGAAAAATTATGGTGAGAGGGGAGAGCCCTGCCTTGTTCCTGATTTTAGTGGTATTGCTTTGTGTTTCTCTTCATTTAATTTGATGTTGGCTGTTGGCTTACTGTAGATTGCCTTTATTATGTTTAGGTATGTTCCCTGTATTCCTGATCACTCCAAGACCTTTATCATGAAGGGGTGTTGGATTTGTCAAATGCCTTTTCTGCGTCTAGTGAGATGATCATGTGGTTTTTTTTCTTTGAGTTTGTTTATTTGGTGTATTACATTGATAGACTTTCGTATGTTGAACCACCCTTGCATCCCTGGGATGAAGACTACTTGATCATGGTGGATTATTGTTTTGATTTGTTCTTGGAATCTGTTTGCCAGTATTTTATTGAGTATTTTACATCAATGTTCATGAGGGAGATCGTTCTGTAGTTCTCTTTCTTTGTTGCATCTTTGTTTGGTTTAGGAATCAGGGTAATTGTAGCCTCATAGAAGGAGTTTAGTAATATTCCTTTTGCTTATATTCTGTGGAACAATTTAAAGAGTATTGGTATTAAGTCTTCTTTGAAGATCTGGTAGAATTCTGCACTGAAACCATGTGGTCCTGGGCTTTTTTTGGTTGGGAGACTTTTAATGACTGATTCTATTTCCTTAGGGTTTATTGGACTATTTAAATGGTTTATCTGGTCTTGATTTAACTTAGGTATGTGGTACCTATCCAGAAAATTATCCATTTCTTTTAGATTTTCTAGTTTTGTGGTGTAGAGGTTTTTGAAGTATGACTTGATGATTCTCTGGATTTCTTCATTGTCTGTTGTTATGTCCCCCTTTTCATTTCTGATTTTGTGAATTTGAATGCTCTCTCTCTGTATTTTGGTTAGTTTGGATAAGGGCTTGTCTATCTTGTTGATGTTCTCAAAGAACCAACTCTTTGTTTCATTAATTTTTTGTATTGTTCTCTTTGTTTCTATTTCATTGATTTCAGCTCTTCAAATTGATAATTTCCTAGCATCTACTCTTCCCGGGAGACTTTGCTTCTTCTTGTTCTAGAGCTTTTAGGTGTACTGTTAAGTCAGTAGTATAATATTTCTCCAACTTCTTTATGTGGGCATTCAGTGCTATGAATTTCCCTCTTAGCACTGCTTTCATAGTGTCTCATAAGTTTGGGTATGTGGTGTATTCACTTTCATTGATCTCTAAGAAGTCTCTAATTTCTTTCTTTATTTCTTCCTTAAGCCATTGGTGATTCAGTTAAACATTATTCAGTTTCCATGAGATTGTAGGTTTTCTTTAGGTTTTTTTGGTGCTTTTTTTTTTTTTTTACTTTTTTAAAAATTATATTTGTGTTTAATTTTACACATCAGCCATGGGTTCCCCTGTCCTCCCCCTTCCACCTCCACCTTCCCCCTAGACCCTCCCTGCCATTCCCATCTCCTCCAGGGCCAAGACTCCCCTGGGGATTGAGCTCAACCTGGTAGATTCAGTACAGGCAGGTCCAGTCTTCTCCTTCCAGGCTGAGCAAAGTTCCCTTTGTAAGCCAAAGGTTCCAAATAGCCAGCTTGTGCACTAAGGACAGGTCTGGGTGTCACTGCCTGGGTGCCTCCCAAACACTTCAAGCTATTCAATTGTCTCACTTATTCAGAGAGCCTGCTCCAGCTGGGGGCTCCACAGCGTTTGGTTCATGATTCATGTGTTTCCATTCGTTTGGCTATTTGTCCCTGTGCTTTTCCAATCTTGGTCTCAACAATTCACACTCTTACAGTCCCTTCTCTTTCTTGACAATTGGACTCCTGGAGCTCCACCTGGGACCTGGCCGAGGATCTCTGCATTCACTTCCTTCAGTTATTGGATGAGAGTTCAAGCACGACAGTTAGGTTGTTTGTCCATCTGATCACCAGACTAGGTCAGATCAGGCTTTCTCTCGACCATTGCCAGACACTATGAAAAGACCAAACCTATGAATAATAGGGACAGAGGAAGGAGAGGAATACCAACTCAAAGGCACAGAAAAATATATTTAACAAGATCATAGAAGAAAACTTTCCCATATTAAAGAAGGAAATGCATATGAAGATACAAGAAGCCTATAGAACACCAAACAGACTAGACCCCCAAAAATGTCCCCTCGACACATAATAATTAAACAACTAAATGTACAGAATAAAGAAAGAATATTAAGGGCAGCAAAGGAAAAAGGCCAAGTGACTTACAAAGGCAAACCCATCAGAATAACACCGGATTTCTCAATGGAGACTTTGAAAGCCAGAAGGACCTGGACAGATATAATGCAGACACTAAGAGACCATGGATGCCAGCCTTGACTAATATACCTGGTTTTCTGTAGTTTTTGTTGTTGTTGAAATCTAACTTTATGCCATGGTGGTCTGATAGAATGCAGGAGGTTATTCCAATTGTTTTGTATCTGTTGAGATTTGCTTTGTGGCCAAGTATGTGGTTGATTTTAGAGAAGGTTCCTTGGGGTGCTGAGAAGAAGGTATATTCTTTTTTGTTTGGATGGAATGTTCTGTAGATATCAAGTCCAATTGAATAATAACATCAGTTAAGTCCTTTATTTCTCTGTTAAGTTTCAATTTGGCAGATCTGTCCAGAGGTCAAAGTGGGGTGTTGAAGTTACTCAAGCTTAAATCACATATAAAACCCCACACATTAATAGTGGGAGACTTCAACACCCCACTTTCACCTCTGGACAGATCTCCCAAATTGAAACTTATCGGAGACATGTATACTTTCTAAAATTATTTTCCTATGCTTGAATTTAAAATAACTTTATATGGAAGTGCTTTTTACAATACTTTTTCTGCAATAAAATAGTTATTAAAGTTGATATTCCCATGTTCATTTTTGCTAAGACGATTACATCACAAGTGTAGCAATGAACAATGCAATGCTAGAGTGCTAGTAGACATACAAATACCACAAGATTAAAATGATACTGCATAGAAAATATAAATTTGGGTTCAGAATTTTAATATAAATTATTGATTTGTTTAAAATGTTTTGGAAAAATGCATGAAAGTTTGTTCATTTAGAATTAAATATTACCTAAATATCAATTCATTAAATTTTCAACCATTATTGCAATTCAATATAATTGGGATGTTTTCTTTTTGTTGTTTATTTATTTTTGAGACAAGGTTTTAACTGTGGTCCAGACTGGCTCCAAACTTACAATCCTTAGGACTCAGCTTCACAAGTGCTGGGATTAGAAGAATGTGCCACACACTTAGCTTTTGAAAAATTCTTTGTTATGCCAATATTTAAGTAAACTACAGGTGACTAAACATATGATAGTCTTTAAAATTAGTTTTCTCTGGGTTTTTCTTTTTTATTTTAAATCTACTCAGTGTTGGATCATTCTGAGATGTTTTGGTAGAGCTTGACTCTCAAAAGAAAATGGTGAGCTGGGATGAAATAAGTAGGAAAGCATCTTTTTTCTCTAAAAAAACAAACAAACAAACAAAAAGCCCATTGCCAAGTCCCAGTAAGAAAGAAACACACACACACACACACACACACACACACACACACACACACATATATACCTATATGTATATGTGTGTGCATTTATATATGTATGTACATGTGCACTGACCCTTCTGAATTCCTGGAACTCCCATCCTGCAGTGGTTAGCCATATATCACATGTGGTAATCTTTGACTAACTTATCTCTCATTTCCACTCCCTTCCAGTTTAAGAAACAACACTTGTCCTGTTACATGCCTTCTCTAGCCACAGTGAAGTCTGAATATAACAGCTGAAGATTTTTGAACTAAATTTAATTAATCCCTCTTTGCTTAAATGGAACAGTGCTAAACTTGGTTCATATTCTTTCAATTGCCCTTATCAAACCTTCAAAGTTTAAAGAGCTTCAGGTTGCTGATAGCTTCATAGGAGACCAAAAAGCCCTTACCATACCTGCAGGGAATGTAACCTTCCTCAATAGCTCTTAGCATCATGCCTGTCATCTATCACCACCTTAATACTGAAATCCCATCTATGCAGGGTACTGTTGGTTAATCAATAACACTTCCTCCCTAGAAGAAATATGAATACCATTTGAACAATTTGTGCTTAGAAAATGTTTCTTCTCCCAATTCAGAAATCACCCAGATACTGTTTTAACAAAAATATTCTTAGCACAAATCCATAATAATCAGTTCTGTGCAAGTTAGAATCCACATACTCACAGGACATCATCAAATTTGGCTCTAGAATTGTGTGCTAAAACATTATGATTGGCAAGTGAAATGCTGAATGATTATTCCTTCCCCCAAAGCTGAGCATGACATGTTTAACCACAAGTGACTTAAAAATCTGCCTGCCAATTCCTCCTTCATAGCAGATAAGTAAACATCAATGGAGAGTTTGTTTTGGATTTATCTCCATTGACCAAGCTCTTATTCTCTGAATGAGCAAAGACTGAGATGAATTTTGAGTATTTTTTTTTTTTTATCTTTAGGTCAGCATATATTCTGATTTAAGGAGCTTTATCCAAACAGTTCATGGGATGGGATTTCTTTTTCAATTAGTAGCTAAGGAAGTAGAAATTATTCATATTTATGTAAGTGATCTGAAATAGACTACCACTAAGCTAATTGATCTGAAAATGTTTTTTTCTGATCAATACTTTCTGCAAAAAGAATGAAATCATTAATGCCCCTACAGAAAAAAAAAATAGGTCAAGAATAATTTCAAGATGCTTTTAATTTCAACATTTTTTTGGTATCATTAGCAGGAAAAAATCATTAACACAGGCTTTTTGCAACAAATATGCCCATTACTTTTCCTTGATTTTACCATATATGACAGCACTAATATTATTATTGATTTTAACCTTGTTCAGATTAAGAAAAGTGGTATAAGATTTACATATTCATGTCTGCTCAATCAGAAATGTAGCATATTTAACCTGGTATTTAGAAATAACTCCAGGAGAAATGTCTGGGATACATGTGTGAACACTCATGAGTGGATGTAGAAGCATGTGTATATATACCTGTATGTATATGTGTGTATGCATATGTACATACACATATATGCATACACACATATACAGGCGTATGCACTGTGTGTGTGTGTGTGTGTGTGTGTGTGTGTGTGTGTACCAGGCGGCTATCCTCAGGCACTTTGATCAGCAGAGCAGAGTGGCTATGTTATCAGTAATTTTGTTGTTGTTTGGTCAAAGTGTTGGGCAGCCATGGCTAGCACAGACCTTGCCTGGTAATCTATACTGACTTCAAACTCCTAATCTTCCCCGTGTCAGCCTCATGAGTGCTGGCATGACAGGCACATACTGCCTTACCAGGGAGAATTTTTTAGAAGGTTTTCACATACTACTGATGTACATCCCAATATTGGAATCTAAAGCATAATGACAGTTTTTAGAAAACTCTTTTCTATTACTCGATAAAGAAATTTGAGTTTTAGTTCCATAAGAAATAAAGGTGTGGTATTTAGACATACATACACTCTAGGTGTGTTTGTTATGTTCAGATTACTTCCTACAAACCAATTATTACCTTTGATTAAACAATTTTTATAGAAACACTCTGAGTTAAAAATGATATTAAACCTCATTTTACCACAATTTATTACTGATGCAGGAGAACCCAAGACATGACAAATATGTATATTATTTGGGTTACACCTTTGTAGAGCAATGAAGACAAACTTCCAAATAATTTGAAAATAGAAGCAATGACATTTCATATGGCAAACCATTCATCCTCACCTTAAACAAAAGAAGAGTATTGTTAATATGTTTTATTATAATTCCATATGCATATACATATATTCAGTTTTGTATTTAAACCTATTTATGAGCAGATAACAGTTTGATAGCTATTAATAAAATTCCCAACATTATGAAAAAAGGTAATCATGTGGAGAGGAAACAAAGCACTCATGATAATTCAAAGTTATCATAGAGAATTCAATGAAAGAGAGTTGAATTAATTCTCTGAATCCGAATTTATAACATTAGAAAACAATATCCATGCTATGAAAATGTGAAGGCTTTATTTTCTTGCTGTAAGGCTGGGAAACCTTCTACACACAACCCACAGGTTTACTGCTTGAGTGCTACAATTCCGATAGTGTGTGCTGTGTGAACACAGGAAACGGAATGAAATTTTCACAGCACATCAAAAGCTTCACTCAGAATAAAAATCATCCCATTTTCCTTTTGGAAAAACATTGAGTGTCAGGTTCAAGTGAGAACTGTGTTTCAAGAAGCTGATATGAAAACTGCCATGTTATTGATTCCATACCAGAAATTAACAAGAAATATATAGAGCCAATCAAAATAATAGGTTGGAGATGTGAATGGAAGGGGTGAGGTCAAAGGGGGAAAGCAGGGAATGGTGTGGACTTCAGAGGAATGAAGCTTGGGAACACCAAGGAATCTTTAATCAAAGTTTAAGTTTGTAGTACTTTATCCTACAGCTGCTTTAGGGATATTCAGTGGTAATACAATTAATGATGGAAGCACTTCAAAAGTGAAGAAATTGCACTGACTTTTTTTAGCACAAGACAGCTATAATTACTTCTGAGAGGGAAAGACTTGAAGAAAAGGGGTGAGGACAAGTTTAGTCTATTCCCAGAATCATACACCCTAGGGAGCATCATACTTCCTAGGGAGCATCATACTTCCTAGGGAGCACCACACTCCCAAGTTTTCCTTGAGTGACCAGGAGTGGATTCAAGGCTTCCCCTCGTCTGTTGACACAGATACTATGAGAATGGCCAGAACTTTTTCATTTTGCAATAAGAAGTTAATACGTTTTTCAAATACCTAATATCACATGGTATTCTCACATGAACTACTTACAGATTACAAAATATCAAAATATTTTGATAGCATAAATTGCTGTGAGATTTATGGTACATTAAGTAAGATGTGAGCATAACCTAACAAATGAAAAGAGGTCCTGTGTCATTTAGCTGCCCTGAATTTTGCCAACATTTTCAGAAAAAAATTCTATAATCAATCTCAAGGTATGAGTATAGATTCTTTTCAATAGGAGTTGAAAACTAGTGATCCGAAAGTTAATTTTTAAACAAGCTACTATTCTGCTTTTTCTCCGAGTTGTCTCGGCCAGGCCCACAGGTGGAGCTCCGGGAGTCCAATTGGAGAGGAAGAAGAGGGATTGTATGAGCAAGAATTGTTGAGACCATGATTAGAAAAAGCACAGGGACAAATAGCCAAACTAGTGGAAACACATGAACTATGAACCAAAAGCTGTGGAGCCCCCAGCTGGATCAGGCCCTCTGGATAAGTGAGACAGTTGAATAGTTTGGACTGTTTGGGAGGCCTCCAGGCAGTAGGACCAGGACCTGTCCTTAGTGCATGAGCTGGCTGTTTGGAACCTGGGGCCTATGCAGGGACACTTTGCTCAGCCTGGGAGGAGAGGACTGGACCTGCCTGGCCTGAATCTACCAGGCTGAGCTGAATCCTCAGGGGAGTCTTTGCCCTGGAGGAGATGGGAATGGGGAGGGGGGCGGGATGAGGGAGGACAGGGGAATCCATGGCTGATATGTAAAATTAAATTAAATTATAAAATTAAAAAAGAATATTTTAGATGTCTTATTAAGTTCCTTATTACTCCAATAAGAAGGTTCTATATAGAGAGTCACAAATGGTTCCCTTTTAAGACATCTATCAATGGCCTGCAGTTTATATTGTTAAGGAGATAGTGTCTAGCAAAATGCACAGCCCCTTTGCAAGGAGGCAGAGTGAGACCTGTGTGACATCTAGTGGCAGTTTCAGCAACAGCTGAGGGTCTCCATCATATTTTAACAGTTTATCCTGTTTTCAGTACTTTTTGCTACAAATAACTTTGAGCTACTTACTTGACTTATTATGTTTTTTATTTTATTTTATTTTATTTTATTTTATTTTATTTTATTTTATTTTATTTTATTTTATTTTGGCTTTTTGAGACAGGGTTTCTCTGTGTAGCTTTGCACCTTTCCTGGAACTCGCTTTGTAGACCAGGCTGGCCTCGAACTCACAGAGATCCACCTGCTTCTGCCTCCCAATTAAAGGCATGCGCCATCAACATGTTTTAATCAACAATTCAGTTATATACATATGAAAAATAAGAATTATGTTTTATTTCCGAAAAATATGGTCATATGATACCTAGGCCTCATCTAATTAACATGCTGTTTCCTTGAACATTTTTTTTTTCTTTTTGATCATTTCAGTAAATGTATTTCTTCTGGAAAAAAAAAATCATAGGATCATCAGATTTCTCATATCATAAAATGAGTTTTCTTACATTGGAATATATTGAAATTCATGTCAAAAGAACTGTATTAAAATTAAAACCTCATGTTTCATTTAAGCTACTTCATTTACACAAATGAAAAAGGACCACTGTGGAACACCGGACCTGTTCTGTAACCCCAGCACTCGGAAGGTTAAGACAGGATGAGAGCAAGGAGTTTGATGCCCGCCTGTCCTACATGGTGAGGCTGAGACTAGCCTGGACTACAAAACTGACACTTTGCCTCAAAAGAAAAAAAATAAAGAAATAAAATCTAAAATAAAAAGGGAAGCAACAAAAAAAAAAAGAGAAAAAACAAAAACGATCACAGATACACTGTATTCTGAAGCAAAATGAGATTAAAAAAAAAAGTCTGACAGGCATTTGTCAAATTCATCAGACAAACTTCACTGAATCAAATCTAAGTTTGACTAAATTTTAAGAGCTTATTATCAAGCTAGTCAACATACTGATGCAAAAAAATCATGAACTTTAAGAGAAGAATATTAAACAATGTACATAAAACAGCAAGTGCTTTTAGTGGGAGTATAACTTACTAGAGAAGGCTGTTAAGTGCTTTACCTTTATCAATTCATTTAATTCTTGAAGACACTGTATCTGAAATTTCAGATGAGCTGGAAACTAGATCTCCACACATATGACATGGTGCACATGTGCTCTTGCTCCTACATATGAATACATACACACATAGTAAAGTCACTTTTCTAAGTCCAAACTGCTAGGAAATACTGAAGAATCATGCGTCTCAGATTTATGGTCATTATAACATAGTAAATACACAGTTGAAAATTTAGTTCTACTAATTCACATGCTCCACACTCAATAATATTTACCAAATGCTTAGAATGTCTTGGTAATGCTTGTGGAAACAGGAGCATTCTGTTAAACATGAGTGTTTTATGTCCATTGTGGGCAATGACAAATGATGTGCTTTTTCAGAGTGACCTTAATATTGTGCAGTTTATAGTCTAACAAAAATTCAAAAAATGGTGTCTGAATCCTTTAAAGAAACCTTTTTTCATTTGTCTGATTCTTCTGAATGATATCTTTACCTCTAGTCATTAGACTTTAGGTATCTAGGCATTACACATTTCTTTTCATTGGAATCTTGATCAATAGAAATATAAGAAGAATATAAGAAAAGGGGGTTATTAAAATTCAAGTCAATCAGTAGGAATGTACTGGAGCTGATAAAGATTAAAAGACAATCAATAGTCATATAATCAGTTTTTTTGGGCAAATTGATGACTTTGGTCTCTTTCTTTGACATTACGCTTCATTGCCTATGTATATAAAAAATACAGTGTGCTACAAGATTATCCATGGAAGTAAAATACATAGTGTAATGAAAATACTTTTTATGGCACCCATTCAGCAACTAATTAGATCCTGGATGGAAGTTATTCCTCTCAACTTGCTAAATATGCTTTCCTACTTGGGCAGAGAATTCCAGTTAACAACTCTATTTATAGTCCACAGGAAGTGCTCAGAGGCTGCATCAGCTTGCTCCACAGTCTGTGTGATTCTGAGGATAAATCACTATGAGTAAAGACGTACAATCTAAAATGATCTATCACAACTGAAAATCAATACATCAAGAACATAAAAGAGTCTAGGATAATTCACTTGCCAAGCCATAAATTAGGCATGCATATCAATGCCACATGGGATGCAATACCTCATAAAAATAAGCTTGAAATTCTTAAAATATATGATTAATGAAACTACCACAGCTTGAAATATATATATTATACTGCTTACACTAACCAATATTTTATACTCAGAGTTTTATGCTTCTGAGAAATGGCATTTACATACATAGTATCAACAGTGATAATAAATCAGAATTTCTTGCTCCAAAGTCCAATTCTTTGGGTAGTGATTCATGTTTCACTTTTTAAAATGGTGATTTACACTAATGTATTTCTCATAAAATATTTAATACTTCTTACAATTATTGCCAAAACTATGTTCTAACCACTTATATCAGGATGCCCACAGAAACCCTTCCCAAAGCAATCATAAATTTTTGAACTTTGATATTTTACAATAAAGTGACAATATTTCATACACTGAAAATTCTTGTGCCACAAAGTCTGAGCCTCCTCCTCAGCCTACCCATCTGCTGCAGATATCCACAGCTCATAATGTATGGGGTGTTGAGAATTCACTGGCTTAATGTGGTCTGGGATCGGATCCACTGGCAGTCTGTGCTGGCTGCTGTATTTCTAAATGCAACCCAAAACATGTTTTAAAAGATTCTTATTAGAAAGCACTAACAACATTGAACTTCACCCCAGGATAGATTTCAACCTTCTGGAAATAGCCTCCACACCTTGAACTCAAGTGCAAAAGCTCTCCACCTCTGTCCACCACCTATATAAGACTCAAACCTGTCCCTGGTTTACTAAGGGAAGAAACACCATATTCTCCAAGTTCCTATCTTCTGCTTGTCCCCATTGCACTTTGGGCAAAGTGCTTACCGATTTTGACTGACGATACTTTAACCAGGCTTCTCACTTTCACCTTTGCCCCTAAAACTGGCCTGTCATTAAGTTTAAATAAGCATTTTAATGTTGACTCATCTGTTCTTAAAGGCCTTGACTGGAATCAGCTATTTCAGTGAAAGACATTTTCTGTTTAAGTGTCTGATCATGTGATTGAAACCAGGACCACTCAACACCTGGTTATGGACAGCCTTGTTCTTTCTCCTTAGGATAGAGACCACTTCCCTGCTTACACATTGAGACAATTTGCATAGGGTTGGCCTGCTTCTTAACAATAGTTTTCTCCTCCTCCTGTAACCTTTAACAATGGTTTCCTCTTATCTAAAGCCAGGATTTATTTTTTTTAATTCAGTAGCATCAAAAACATGGAGAGTCAGTTAATGCTAGTGAGTACCTAAACTTTCTCTAAGCCCTAACAGCTCCATGATCCTCTCCACCTTCCTAGTAACTCAACTTCATGTTCTTTCTCTCTGTATCTTTCAAAAACAATACAAAACAATCAAACAAAAAAGAAACAAGCAAAGAAAATACTAATCAGATCCCCCAAAATGCCAAAACAAAACAAATGACCCTTCCTCACACATCCAAAATCCTATGGAATTCATTTTGTGTGATCCACTATTCCTGAGCTTGGGACTTGCCCTGGAATGCAGTTTAACCACCTAATGCCACTCCATTGGAGAAAATAACGTTTTCCTTTCCCAGCAAGTAGCATTTGCAAGTAGCTTCTTGGTTTGGAGTAGAACACTATGTCCATTTCCCTCACTCAGTGCTGGAATCCCATCCGAACTAGACCTCTGCAGATCTTGTGCATGCTGCCACAGTCTCTGTGAGTACATATGTGTGTCAGTCCTGGTGTGTCTGGAAGGCACTGTTTCCTTGACGTCTCCACCACCTCTGGCTCTTACAATCTTTTTGCCACCTGTTCTACATAGATCTCTGAATGTTGATGGGGTGGGTTTGATAAAGACATCTCATTTAGGGCTGAGTCCTCCAAAGTCTTTCACTCTCTGCACGTTATCCAGTTGTAAGTCTCTGTGTTAATTCTCATCTACTACAAGAAGAAGCTTCTCTGATAAGCTTTGAGTGAGACACTTATCTATGGGTATAAGAATATGTCATTCAGAGTCAATTTTATTGCTATGCTCATTTAGCATACTAATAGCAGTAGGTTATCTACTTTTTTCTTGAGACTGAAGTACATACTATGACCTTGTTTATGAACATGACACCAATTCCTCTTGATTAGTGTTTTCAACATATCTTAAATCATTTTACAGGGATCCTCATATACTTTGACTCATGAAAAACACTACTTTAAACCATAACCTTTCCTTTCTTGTTGATCCCCAAGACCACATTAATATTATCATAATACAAAATACAGTTCAACTTTAAAAGTGCCATAATATCTTTTTTCTTTTCTTTTTGAATTGCAAAATGATTATATTATTTCTTCTGCCCTTTCATTCCTCTAAGACCTCATAGAAACTCCTCCTTGCTTTTCAAATCCATGTTATTAATTGTTTTTACATGCACACAAGACACACACACAGACACACACACACACACATATATATACATATGCATATATTTTCCTAAGATAAATAGCTTAGTCTCTCTAATGTCAGCCATATGTATGTTTTAAGGGATGATCATTTGGCATTGGATAACCACTTAGTGTGTTCTTTCTATGAGAAGATTATTTCTCTAATACTCAGGATTGTTTAGCTACCTGTAGGATTGAGGCCTCATGGGATTTCTCCCATCCACTTTTGGCATCTCTGTTATTTTCCTTGTTCAGCTCACATTTAGGCAGACATGTTGGTGAGACTTCACTTGTATAGTTTCTGACATTACTAGGAGACGCAATCTCACAGAAAACTCCCTGGTCCTTTAGCACTTAAAATTATTGCTTCTTCCCTGAGCCTTAGGTACAGGAGTGTTTTGTAAATATATCCTTTTGGATTGGGACCCACAACTCTCCATCTATGGCAAAAGAAGTTTCCGTGATAAAGGTTGGCAACTCCACTTATCTGTGGATATAAGCACCAATGCTCAGATTGTTGGTGGGGATCGTGTTGATTTGGTAAAGTGATGGGTGTAAGTTCTTCTCCATGATCTATGACTTCACAAGCACTGTGCAGCTGGCTAGGTTTGCCTCTTGTTGAGTGGGTCTTTAGTCCAAACAGCTGTCAGTTACTGCCAAGGCATACATGACAGTATTGTGGGTCATAGGTATCATAGCAGGGTAAGACTATTGGTTGTTTCCTGTTTTTGGAAGCTCATAGGGCACTTTTGATAATATGACAATCAGTCCTCAGGAAGGAGGTTTTCATGTCAATTCCTTCTCAGGAGCTTATGGATCCTGTGTCTGAAGTACATGGTGTCTTAAGCAATAGAGACTTACCTTCCACCTTTAGAGGGTGGGGGTAACCAGAGGTACTAGCAATAGCCTGTAATATTTTGGGAGTCTCATGGACAACCCTGACCAACAACTCAAAAACAGGGTTTCTTATGTCTGGTGTTCGAGTTTTGTTATTCTTTGGCTCTTAGAGGAAGCACTGTCATGCCAGATGAGAAAAGTTCATTAAAATTATGTATGTATGTTTATTCACAAAATTATGTGTACTTTAGGGTTTTTGTCATAGCTAGTCAATAGCATGGCTCCTTAAGACTTTCAGACACCTTATCATTATGTTACCCTCTCCCCCGCCTATTTATGTCTTTCTCCATTCCCTAAAGAGCCTTCATTCTTCTCCCATTTCCCCGGGCTGTTCACTTGTACACTGCTGAGTCTGACAGTCTACAAAATTTGGTACTCTCTGTTGCTAAGAAAGGCAGACCTCAGGAAGGAGTCTTTCAGTTTAGATCCAGCTGGAATCTTCTAAGTCCTGGGTCTGAAGAGAACTGTTTCTTCAGCAATAGAGACTTGCATTCCATGTCTGAGAGGCAGTCAAGGACAACAGCCATAGTCTATATTGTTTTGGGAGTCACTTGAACTCCCACAACCAACAATTTGAACTGTGGTTTCCCATGCCTGGTCCTGGACTTTATGTCAAATAGTCCATGGGTCCTGTCTGAATCATCATAAGCTCAAATACCATAACTTCATGTATGACTCTATATTCATTTGAAAAACCCAATACCCATTTAAAAATCTAAAGTCTCTTAACAGTCGGCTCCTGTAAAATCCTAAACATGTCGCATACTTGCTTACTCACAGAAGGAAGAACAAGGATTTAAAAATAATAATATCAAAGCAGAATCCAACATCAGTAGAGTGAATACAATGTCCTAGCTCAGTGTCCAGCATCAGGAACTCACTGAAGTCCAAGAAGTATACAACTCTACTTCCGGAACTCTGCCACACACAGCACATAGCTCGTCTGAAAGTCTTAGGTCAGTTCACTACACACCTGACATTGCCAGTATCCTGGGGTCTCAACTGCAACCGAGGCTGCACCTTTACCAGTGACCTCTCTTGGCCTCTCACAGTGCTAATCCTTGGTTGTTCTCCATGACTCCTTCATGCCTTCAAAACCAATACCATCTGGGAGACCATGACACAGTCCCAAGCTTGGCTACCAGCTGACTCAGCTTTACTCCTCCCCACCCCCCACACCTGCTGGAATATCCCTTGTGTTCTGATCCTGAGGCAATACTTCCCAGAAGATTTCACATCAATGATGCTGGTCTCTTATTAATTACATTTGATTTTTCAGCTCCAACACACCAGCATACATTGTCCTAGTAAACCAAGGGTTTCATTTAAAAAATTTTCTTATGAACAACAATGATAGAGTCTTCGAGAGTCTTTCAAACTTCCCCCTGAAACTTCACAAACTAGGTTCCCATCCCCTGTACTTCTCTCACCATTCCTTTCTCCAAGATCCCACAGAAGAGCTCGTTAAGCTCTGGACACTCAATAACATTTCCAGCTCAAAGTTACAAGCACTCCCATAATCCTTTGCAAAACATGATCGATCCATCACAGCAACAACACCGTTCTCTTGTACCAACTTCTGTATTAGTTTACTTTGTGTTGCTGGAACAAAACACTTACCACGACCAATTGGGTCAAAGGGATTTATTCCATCTTACAGGGTGTCATCTGTCATCGAAGGAAGCAAAGGAAGAAACTGAAGCAAGGCTATGGAGGAATGTTGCTTTCTGCATTGTTCCACCTGGTCTGCTCAGCTAGCTTTCCTCTACAGTCAAGGTTGACATGTGTAGGTGTCCTCTTTCCCTCTTGGCCTATTGGCCATCAGTCTGAGACAGGAAAGAGGCAGAAGGGGAGACAAAGTTTTGTACATGGCCCATGAGCACGGGCAGAGGGATGACTCTGGGAGACATACTTTGCTGAATCAGCTCAACTTTATTCCAGAATATAAGGAATATATAAGATTGGGGAACCTGGGGACAAACCGTAATTTGCATTAAGTGATATACTATCACAAAGCTTAGTATGTAGCAGTAGGGTCCTACAGCAGAGTTCCTGGCAAAAGTCTACTTAGCAGGGATTTATGCCGAGGGCCAAGCTAAAGATGAATCAGGCATCTGGCTTAGAGACAGAGTTGAGATGAGGTCAGTCCTCCAGGCCCAGGCACATTCTCCAGATACGGGCAGGTAGAGAATAGGAAGCCTTGCTAGTTGGGGAGGGAGTTTCCATATTGCCAAGCTTAGAGAGAAAGCCGCTAGGCTATGGCAGACTGCAACCCGTAACCAGCCAGCAACGTATTCCAACAGACCTGCCTGGGAATGGAACTACTCACAGTTGGCTGGGCCCTGCCACATCAAGTAGCAGATCAGAAAATGCCTTATACCTGACCACAATCCAATGTGATGGAGGCTGTTTCTGAACCAGAATTTCCTTTTCCACATATATTGTATATTTATGTTAAGTTGTTAGACACTAACCATCACAGGCTATATTTTAAATATAGTGGTATGGGTCACAAATCATTTTTATCTTAACTATATCATATTATGTTCTTGTTAGGATTTTTATCATAGAGAAGCAACTTGAGAATATGAAATCTTCGAGTTTGGGTTATCCAGATTTGAAAGGTACTATATTTGCCTACTGGCAAAGGGAACTTCCCAGAACTCCTGTAGGCTGGGTAAATTCGGCAGGTTGTGTGGAAGACCATCTGTGTAAAAATTCTCAGCTTTCTCTAGCATATAAGCTCTGTGGCCGTATCAGGAACAGCTTTAGGATGCAGCTTCATTAGTTCTATTCAGTTTTAAGCAGAGGAAGAGGTTTAAATCGTTTATGCTCAGTTAATTTTTATTTTTGGTCTTTTCAGTTAATACTTGAAATTACTTGTAGTAATTATGAACTGATATCTGCTGATTAGAATTTCTGAGCACCTTCTTTTTAGTTTTGTCCTTTTAATTATTAAATGGATATTTGCCTGTTAGTCCTTTTCATAATTTTTGGACCTTTCTATATATAGAGAGAGTACAGAAAGTCAGACATATTTCATATTTCATTAGGATTTTTACCTCCATCTTTACAGTGTCCTTACAAATACAATTATTCAAAGGAGTTCCCTAAAAAATTATATAGTGAAGGTATTATAAATAAAATAAAGCTACAAAGTTATTCAAAGAATGTGTTTCTCCACCTCCAGAAATATTCGGTAAGGAATTCTAAAAGGAAGCCAAGCACAAGACTGTTGTTGAAAAAGAATCACGAGTTACTCAGCTCCTGATTTCCCAGAGCAAAAGTCAAATAATTATTTTGGGTATTCATTCAAAATCTGAAATTCATCATGTAGCCTAAATTTATACTTACAGTTTCACCTCATAATTCATGATATAACACCATGATTCTAGTTGTTTTCATAGTAGAATACATTTATTCATAAGAAGTCCAAATGTTTACAAATTAGGCATAATTACTACCACATATGAAATTAAAATTTTTCAATAAAAGAAAACAAATATGCCATTACTTCTTTCACACCCCCCACAGGAAATTACATTTTGAGTAAAATTAGTTTTTGACAGGCATTTTAAACTGAAAATGGGAGAACACAGAGGGAAGAGAAAGGATTAGTCTTCATGAAGAAGAAACATAATCTGTGATAGCTAAAACTAAAAAGGGATGGGTGAAGGGAACTAGAAAAAAAGGCTTTGGAAAGATAGATGGAAAATGAATAGAAAAAAATGCTTTTAGTTTCTGTGTTAAAATGTTAACTCAAATATCATCTGTCATTTAGAGGAGGTTTGAGGGAGTTCTATAGCCAAAAAAGGCCTATAACTCCCACTTTATCATGAAATTTTTATTAAAAATACACTAAGAGTCTGAGGAGAGTGTTCAGTCAGGACATGTCTGCCATGCATACATGAGGACAACTTGAGCACAAATTAGTGGCTTGTCTGTAACTCCAGCTGGCTGGCCAGCCTATCCCAGCAATTGATGAGGTCCAGCTTCTGTGAGAGACATACTCAAAGACTAAGTCAGACTGCAGCTGAGGAAGATACCTACCAGCAGCCTCTGACCTCCCCAGGGCATGTAGATGTTAGGCACACATATATGTATATATAAACAAACATACACCACACACATACTAAAATGGGAAAAAAATCAATATTCATTAATATTTAAAGGGACAGATTTATTCATGGTTGTGTGTGTATGTGAGTGTGTGGTGTCTGTTTGAGATGGAGGGGACAGTAATATGTAAGTCTCTTAAAGACCCCATGAGAAAGGCAAGTTACTCCTGGAATGCATTTCTATTACAGAAAATTAAATTTAAAAAAATGTTAAAATTATCAGAGGAAGGATCAAAAAATCAACTCCTGGTCAACTCCTGGGCCAGCATGATGGCATGTAAAGGCACTTGCTGCATATATGTGCCATATTGCACATGTGGGTGCTGTTAGAATTCCTATCCATTCCCCCAACTACAAAACTGCATGTGTGCTGGCAAGATGCATAGTCATCCCAGGACCTTACGTCTGAGACACACACACACACACACACACACACACACACACACACACACACACAAACAAACAAACACATACACACAATACAGAAATAAATGTAATAAAATTGTACTTAAAATGTCCTGAAATTTGCAGAAAAACAAACACACTCTGACCATGGTGCTCCTGAGGAGTGGTTTGGTTCTGTTTAGGTTTTGCACTGAAATCTTAGTAATAAATATTCTATCATCTTTTCACTAGACCTGAGTAATTTCTAACTGCACTTGGAATGCTTGTTGTTATACCCACAGATAAGCATACTCCCACCCCTCAGCAAAACAACTTTTCTTTTCCTGGAGTTGGAAACCATCACAGAAACCTGCAACTGGTCAAAATACAGAAAACAACTTCTCATGGGACATCCAGCCCCCGGAGACACAATACAGGTCTCACCCCTAAGACTTAGGGACATCACCAGAGGTAGACTGTAAGAGCCAGAGGACCGAGGGACACATGGAAGGGATTGGAGCGGGGAAGGAAAGAGAATGGAGTAAATGAGGCAATTATATTTTAACTAAAATATAAAAAAAAATATTAGGGAAAGAAAGAAAGAAACCTTGTTCTACCCTCTGGGTGCAGTGTTATTGATCAAGTGAATTAACAAGTCAGCTTTGCATATACACACTGAGAATGATAAAAATGATATAACCATGCATCACGCATTAAGCTAATTAATGGTTACGGAATCAATTAAATACTTAGTTTGTGATAAATGTTTAATAAATGGGGATATTTGTTTTCATAAACTTTCCAAAAATTAATCAAAAATTTTCTCATTTATGTGTTTCTTTGTCTTTACTATTTTTTAAATGAAGAGTTTAGGATGGAAGATGTAGCTCAGGTAGTAGATTGCTTGCCCAGCATAGATGAAGCTTTGGGTTTGACCTCCAGCACCACATAAATTGGTCTTTGCAGAGCTCAGGAGGTGAAAGCAAGGGGGCTTCAGAGTTTGGGCCATCCTTGGCTATAGAGTGAGTTTGAAGCCAGATTGGGAGCACTGTTGACAAGAACTAGGTATATTGATACATAGTTTGTATGTTAAGAAGACTCAAGGTACTTCACGTTATAAAAATGGATGCCTTACAATAAATGTAAAAAATACTTTGTAAAGTGTGTAGTTAGAGTTTTCCTGCCTGGCCCAGTCAGGACAAATCTCTCTTACCCGCCAGTCCCACAGTCGCTCAGGCCCAACCAAGAAAGCACACAGAAACTTACATTGTTTACAAACTGTATGGCTGTGGCAGGCTTCTTACTATCTACTTTTTCTATCTTAAATTAACCCATTTCTGTTAGTCTATACTTTGCCACATGGCTTGTGGCTTACCGGTGTCTTTACATGTTGTTTCTCATGGCGGCAGCTGGCAGTGTCTCCCTCCAAGCTTCTACTTCCCAGCATTCTCTTCTCTCTTGTCCCGCCTATACTTCCTGCCTGGCCACTGGCCAATCAGAACTTTATTTACACAGAGTGATATCCACAGCACTTCCCCTTTTCTTTCTTTTTTTTAAAGGAAGGTTTTAACTTTTACATAGTACAATTACATATAACAAAACAATTATCAAGCAAGAATTACAGTTATAATATTAAAGACGATATCCTATCTATCTTATATTTGTGAGTCTAAGGTTTTATATCTAACTTATCTTTTATCATAATTGAGGAAATTATAACTATCTAGTCTTCAACCACATCAAAGACCTCAGAAGGATATAATATTACCTGAGAACCGGGAGAAGGATGTAAACATTTTTCAGGAGTCTTGCAAGAGTAGACAGAGACAGCTGGCAGCCTGGACAGTCACCTAATGTTCCTTTGTAAAGTTGGGGCATCTGTTTTTAGCCCACAGGGCTAGAGTCTCTTGGTCACTTCTCTCAGTGTCCTGTAGAATGCCTGGCAGTTTCCTCTGCGAAGCAGGAACCTGAAGGACCATTTTGTCAAGCAAAGTTCAATGGTCACCTTTCTATGGGTCCTGCACGTCCAGTCGATCAAGCAGTCCAGGCAAGAACAGTTTCTTGCCCAAATGGCTATTTTTGCCAAGGTGAAGATAAACTCCATATGAAGTGTCTTCAATGTCCATCTTCCTCTCTGAAGTAAAACGGTGCTGCCAGGAGCAGACATGTCTCACTGTCCAGAAAGTCTAAATTTTAAAAGTATTTTAAATGCCATATTCTGTAGGTCTTTGAAGTATTTGAAGATTACCTATCTATCTGAAATATATCTATCTATATGTAGAAGACTTAAGTAACATGGCTACGAGTATGATTATCATAGATGACTAATTATTAATCTATTTTTAATTATCCATTACAATTTAAAATGAGCTATACAAACATAATACCTTAAACACGAGTAGAAATATATACGCAGTATAATAAAATTAACTTTAAGTTTGTATCAATAGACTAAAATCTATACCAATGTAAAACATTTTAAATGAGTTGTTGCTCTTTTAGAAGTAAGTTCATTAATTTACCCTTTCATCCTATTATATCTATATCAAAAGTGTGTTTGCCTATGGAAGACAAAGTCAAGGCACACAGTCATAATAGAGTCAGAGACACATGGAAAAAAATAATAAAGTAAGTTCTTTGCTGCTTAAAACACTCCCATAGCATACAAACCCACCTCAATTCTACCACTCATTCCTGACTGAGGACTATCCACTTCCTAAGGCCTTAGGGAAAGCGGTCAGGTGCATTTGGAAAAAAAAATCTGTATCTGACAGCTAGCTTCTCCCTCATCTTCCAATTCTCCTTACAAGAAAATTCATTTTATTGATTCTCTATTTTCACTTATGTCATTTTATGAGTAGATCAGAAACAAACAATTTGGTAACACAAATTTTAAAAGGTGTTATTAATAAAAAAAATCCAGAGCCAGCTATTGGGGTAAATTCTGAAAGATCAGAGAGACAGAACAAGCCACAGCCAATCCCCGCTTGCCAACTCATAAGCTGATCTTATTTCCTCAGACTGGGAATCTTCACCAGAGTGGATCTCAGCTGAACTTCTTAAAAGCCTCTAGTTCCTAGTCCTCACACCTTAGATATCTTTCTGCTTCCTCTAATTCAAATATTTTCCCTTCCCACAGAGACTATCTCATTCTTCCTGGCGTTGATGGCTCTTAGATGTTTTTCTGTTTCTTTGGACAGATCACTGTCCAAGGTTACACAACACCAGCTGTGTAGTTGTCCTTGATCACATAAAAGGAATTTACAGACATTAAAAAATTGTGCTGGAGACCTACTTCCTCAAGGGTTGGAAGGGTGAGTGTTCAGGTCCCAAAGAGCATGTATGGGGGGTGGGGGTTGGACACAAACTGAGGATGAATCTGCATGGCTGCTAGCAGTGTTTAACTGAAAAAAGACTACACCTTTTACACTGTATAGTTGCACACAGGATTAAATGGGAGAGAAGAGGCATGTGAGCTGGTCTGTGGCTTGAGATTAGGGCTTGAGAATCTAGCATTGACCTTGACAACAGACACTGGTTATGTGTTAATGGAGGCCCACAAATTCCTCTTGCTAGAGATAAGAAGGATGGCTTTATCAAGAAGGATCTTTCCTCAAGCCACTGCCAAGGGACTGGAGACCCTTATGCAAATGCCTGACCTTGGGAAAAGGACTTCTAGGGAGCAGACACTGCATTACAATTTCTTAGTCTTACTACATGAGTCAGGGAAGATCCTGATGTCTTACTCTTTTCCCATTATACCATACCTTTCCCATTTCTCTGTGTTTATTAACTAAACTCTTGCCCTTAATGGCCTCAGGCTCTGGATCTGAATTGTGGGTATTTCATCCTTGGTTTCAAATGTGTCTGGTAAATCTCTATTCTTGGTATAATTAGAAGGGCACAATGGAATTTCTGGTTCCACAGTGGTGTGGCAGGGACTTTTTCCAAAGAATTATTTTTGTTTAGAGAGGCTACCACTGTACACATCTTTTACTATAGCACACACAAAAATTTCCCAAAGGGACAGGCATTAATAGTGAGAATTATTAAAAATAAAAGTAAAAAGGTGCTGGAAAAGTATGGAACTTTGTCAAGTAGCAATGGTCACCTTGAGATCCATGCCAAAATTGTATTTGAATGTGTGTATGCTCTTTTCTTTTTAGAATGTGAGTTTTTTAAGGTCATATTTTTTAGTACAAGTCCTAATTCTAAATCTTGTTATTTCTCTTCACCTTCCCTCTTGAACAAATATCATCTGTGTCTATGACTTTAATTATTTTTTATGTGCAAACCACTCATGAATTTAAAATCTAGTTCTGGTTTTCTTCATGAAGTCTTTGCACATAATTTGAATGAAGAAGTAAACCTTCCCTGTGGGATGTGTGTGGGTATTATCTGTGAGATATAACTTCTCAAAAGCTGCACTCATAAATAGTCTATGAATGTTTTGCTATACTCAGTCCTCTACCAATATTTAGTTATTTACTCACTTGGTTTTATGTCTTTGAAATGTGTTCCTGCTGGGTCCTACCTGACTATTGAACAGTGTGGAATGGAGGAGTAAGGATTAAAAAATAATAGATATGAAAAAAGAAAGAAGACAGAGACATAGAATAGCATTGGGAGGTCTCTGGGTCAATACTACTGTCACCCCAGTTTATTCCTCATGGGCTTTTTATAGACCATCAAGGGGAGAGGCAAAAGAGCTCCCTCTCTCAAGGACACTATGATTCAAGGTACAAAGTACAGATAAGTGTAAACACTTCCTTAATTCTTAAAACATCTAGTAGCCATGCCTTACAGCAAAACATTCTGTAATTAGGCCTTGAAATATAAGTCACCCGGCAACCACACCTTTGGCCAAAACATCCTATTATGCAGCCTTGTGGGGCAAAACAAGCTCACACTCTCTTACCTTGAGTCAAGATGGAATAAGGCCACATTATGGAGTCTCTGTGGCCCTCCACAGGCTCCCATGTGGCCCATGCTGGCATTGAACTCTCAATGCAGTAAAGGATGTCTTTGTTCTCCTGGTATCCCTTCTTATACCTCAGAAGTGCTAGGATGAGCACCATCCTAGGGTGTAAGTACCACAGCTGAATCCAATATATATGTTTTTAATTAATGTCATTATTGTAATTAGAGTTTTCCTGCCTGGCCCACAGTCAGGACAAATCTCTCTAACCTGCCAGGCCCACAGTCGCTCAGACCCAACCAAGTAAACACACAGAAACTTACATTGTTTACAAACTGTATGGCTGTGGCAGGCTTCTTGTTATCTACTTCTTCTATCTTAAATTAACCCATTTCTATTAATTTATACTTTGCCACATGGCTTGTGGCTTACCAGTACCTTACATCCTCCTTGTCATGGCGGCTGGCTGGCAGTATCTCTCCACCCAGCCTTTACTTCCCAGAATTCTCTTCTCTCTTGTCTCGCCTATACTTCCTGCCTGGCCACTGGCCAATCACCATTTTATTTATACAGAGTGATATCCACAGCACTTTCCCTTTTCTTTTCTTTTTTAAGGAAGGTTTTAACTTTTACATAGTAAAATTACATATAACAAAACAATTATCAAGCAAGAATTACTGTTACAATATTAAAGAAGATATCCTATCTATCTTATGTTTGTGAGTCTAAGGTTTTATATCTAACTTATCTTTTATCATAACTGAGAAAATTATAACTATCTAGTCTTAAACCACATCAAAGACCTCAGAAGGAAATAATATTACCTGAGAAATGGGAGAAGGATATAAGCAACTTTTGGGAGTCTTGCAGGGTAGACAGAGACAGCTGACAGCCTGGACAATCACCTAATGTTCCTTTGTAAAGTTGGGGCATTTGTCTTCAGCCCACAGAGTCTCTTAGTCACTTCTTTTAGTGTCCTGTAGAATGTCTGGCAGTTTGCACTGTGAAGTAGGAACCTGAAGGACCATTTTGTCAAGCAAAGTTCAGTGGTCACCTTTCTATGGGTCCTGCATGTCCAGTCGATCAAGCAGTCCAGGCAAGAACAGTTTCTTGCCCAAATGGCTATTTTTGCCAAGGTGAAGATAAACTTGATATGAAGTGTCTTCAGTGCCTATCCCCTTCTCTGAAGTAAATTGGTGCTGCCAAGAGCAGACATGTCTCACTGTCCAGAAGGTCTAAATTTTAAAAATATTTTAAATGCCATATTCTGTAGGTCTTTGAAGTATTTGAAGTTTACCTATCTATCTGAAATATCTCTGTGTATATCTAGAAGACTTAACTAACATGTTACATACAAGTTTGACTATCATAGATGGCTAATTATTAATCTTTTTTAATTACCCATTACAATTTAAATGAGTTGCATAAACATAATACCTCAAACGAGAGTAGAAATATATATACAGCATAACAAAATTAACTTTAAGTTTGTTTCAATAGACTAAAATTTATACCAATGTAAAACATTTTAAACAAGTTGTTGTTCTTTAAAAGCAAGTTCATTTATTTGCCCTTTCATCCTATTATATCTATATTATATCCCCTTTTCTTTAGAAAGAGATCATATTTATAATCAACCTGTTTTAAATAAAAATATTGGTTTTTTTTCTGTCCCACACCAGAGGGCTCTTCTGATTTGGGACACAAGAATCTCTTAACCTTTTCTTTTAGCAATATGTCTAGGTTTAGAGAAGGAGTGAGCCAATTCCATCTCCAAAGCCAGCTTGATAATTTTGGGAAATTGGGTGTAGTTTCTCTTACTACTTCCTGCTGGAGGGGGGGGGGCTGTATCTTATGGGGACATAAAGAAAATTTTAGGCTTATGAAGTAGTCCGTGAGGATAAACCTCTGAGCCAGTTACCTTGAAACCATTCTAGATGTTGGGTTATCTGAGCCATGGTGTCATCGGAGACTTTTCAGGTGGTCTTGGCTGATCAAACCTGATGTATCTTAATCTGGAACAAATCCACAGCCTCTGGCTTTTTGTGGAAACAAAAGCAGAGGCTCTTTTCCAAAGCAACATATCCTTATATCCAAATTTTGAAGTCAAGGTACCTTTAAAATTTACATATTTGTTTAACTCAACAGCTTTTATGATCAAATCTTTTTCTGTAGTTAAAAATCCCAAAGACAAGACAAACCAGATTCTCTGTGGAATATCCATCTTTGTAAGACTGAAAAGCTGCTGTGGCTGCTGGCTCCGCCCACCTCAGCTTCCCAACATGGTGGTGGTACAGTTTACCGCCAGCTCTGGGTCTGGAGCCATGTGTACCATCAACTATCAGAAGCAGTTCTATCAAAGCAGCGCATAGCCCATAAACCTTTTTTTTTCTTTTTTTAAACTAGCAAAGGCTAAATCTACCATGCAGCAGAGTAAAGTGCCGCTTGTAGACTCCTCATTCCCGCTACACTGCAGGTCAGACGCACACACCAGGAACCTGCCATACTAGCTCAAATTGGCCGGCTGCCGCTAACTTGAGAGAGACAACTAGGAATCTGTTTTTAACTCCACTTTAGAATCTTTTTTCTCAGGATTTAGGTGGCAACTCTTGCCAACACGTTGGGCGCCATTTGTAGTTAGAGTTTTCCTGCCTGGCCCACAGTCAGGACAAATCTCTCTAACCTGCCAGGCCCACAGTTGCTCAGACCCAACCAAGTAAACACACAGAAACTTACATTGTTTACAAACTGTGTGGCTGTGGCAAGCTTTTTGTTATCTACTTCTTCTATCTTAAATTAACCCATTTCTATTAATCTATACTTTGCCACGTGGCTCGTGGCTTACCAGTACCTTACATCCTCCTTGTCATGGCGGCTGGCTAGCAGTATTTCTCCACCCAGCCTTTACTTCCCAGAATTCTCTTCTCTCTTGTCTCGCCTATACTTCCTGCCTGGCCACTGGCCAAACACCATTTTACAGCACATTATAAATCTGCTAAGTAAGTTAGACATAATGGGGTCTTCATTGCCTCTGTATGTATTCATCACTAGGTTCCATTGATGTTCCTTCACTCAGATATCTCAATTATGCACACCTCTCTCTACCTGATTCACTAACATTCTAAAAAAAGTGCTGTTTCTCCTTTCTTGAAACCTTTTATTAGCTTTATGTCTGCATCCACATTTAACTGTTAACCAATTTTCTTATTTTGCTTTCAGGAATGGTTTTTCTGAAACACAAATACAGCTAATTCATTTCTTTGCTTTCAGTAGCTTTTCTTAAAAAATTGGGTGAAACCCCAATTATTTGCCCCAGAATTCTATACCTACATGGCTCATTTCTCTATAGGTTCATTAGTCTTTCAGAGGTTTGCTTTCTTATTGCCACAACTCTTCATTTTTGTACAAGATCATTTTCATGCCTGGAATCATCTTCCACATTCTTTATTTTCCTGTTTCCCACACTCAGATATTAAGTACAATTGTATCTTGCTTAGCAAGGGTTACTTTAGAAGGCCTACTTGACATCGTTGATGAAGTCTGATGCATCACATCAACATATGTACTTCTCTTTGACAGCGTCTGTCCCAATTGCATTTCCAGATCCACAGGAATTAATTTTCCCTAGTATTTTGTTCCCAAGAATATTTACAGCAGATGACAAGATTTAACATTTTCCAGTAGCATATGAACAGGGAAATAACACATCTAGTTCATATTTGTAATTTCACCATTTTCTAGGGTGTGGTATGCATGGTAGATTCTGCCATTGCTTGATAATTACATTATGAAAGGTGAGAGGAAAAAATAAAAAGGATTTATAATATTATTAATAGCTCCAAAATGTTCACTCTAAACATTTAGTAACTACATATTGTTTAACTGAAAAGTTTATTTTTGAAAAATTTATTAAAAATAATTTTGAATTTTCTGAAAATAGTTAATACAATTCAGAAGCTTAAGAGTAATAATATTTTGTGTTTACTATTTGGTGTTGTGGGGTTTTCTGTTGTTGGTGACTATTATAATGTAGTCCATAGTCTAATTTTTGAAGCTGCTTGATTCCTTAAGGGAAAATCAAATGTATTGTCTTTGTATATTTGCTTATAGCATAAATTGTCTCTCTTGACATGAAACTATGCTTAATAGTTGCAGAACAATAGGATGAATTAAGGATTATGTTGATGAATAATTATTAACCAAAAAAAAACTGATGAATGAACATTGGGTGTTACTATGAGTCACAATTTCAGCTAATGAAGGATGAATTAATTTATTTAAGTGTTGATTGAAAGGTATTCTTACCTGTTATGGAGGGTCTCCACTGGTGTCTGAGTTTTAACATTCTCAATAGCTTCCCAGTTCTGGGGGGGAAATACCACTAAACACAAGAAAAATAGAATGGTATCAACTCTCTATTTCATTGCATTTTATTATAGGGACTGTTTTATGCCCTGTGATATTTTGTAACATTAAGACACAATGGTGATTGACTTATAAATCTCATCCACATAAACAAGCAAACACCTATGTTTATTCTATATTCTGTAATGGTTAAAGAGATGGGGCTAAATTAAGCATTATTAATTTGCTGCAAGCCATGACTTCAAGATCTTTTCTCAACTTTAAAAGTAATTTAATTAGGTTGAAACCGTGTGCTTCACAGACACCAACAGTGATAACTTTGGTTTGTTAACGTAGTCTGTGTTTAAAAACACATAATGAGACAGACACTGGCGGTGTTTGCTTTCCCTCACCTGGAAACTGACTTGAGACACAGCCTGCTGGTTATGGTGAATAAGAAGTAATTGTTTGTGAAGTGAGCTTTAAAGCAATGCCATGTCTTAATTAACCAAGATCCTTACCCTTGTAGCAAAAGTATTCATTAACCAATATACCCTTTGATAAAGAATCTTGTACGAAACACTAAACAAGTAAACAAGCCTTACTTGTTGATATATATATATCATATCCAATGAATCACTGTTTTATTAAAATCCAGTTACAAATATGAGAGTGGTTTTCTATGTCTTTAGAAAAATTTAACTTCAATAGTAAAAAATCTTATATTATTGTTATTATATCCCCTAATGCAAAAGATATTTCTAAGGATGCAGATGTTGTAGACAATGTGTGAAAAAACACTCTTCCAGGCTGTAATTACTGCAGCTGTAATTCTGTTCACAACTGTAGAAAAAACTTAGTGGATGGCTTTCATTTCTAAGAAGTTTACTTAGTGAGTAATTAAAATCCAGAGCAAGAACTCCAGGACTGCATGAAGAAAAATACATTATTTGACTATAAGACTCCAACTGCCTATAATTATCATAGACCAAGTGTGAGATTCATGGCAAAATAATCAACATAATATTTGACTGGTAAATGCCCTCCCTATCAATGTAACAGTTGATATTTCATTTTATCAGAATATTCAAGATTCTTCCATTAATATAGCATTGCTTTCTATTGTTGAGTATTGTAATGACACTGGAATATGGGTGAAATCTAAAATTACTGAAAATATGATTTCCAAATAATTACCCAGCACATTATTTTTAAACTGACAATTATGTAATATTAGGGATATTCTCTCCCTACGTCTCTATCTTTGTCTCTCTCTCTCCTTCTCTCTTCCTCTCTCCCTCTTCTCGTCTTTCTCTCCCCTCTTTGTTTCCTTATTCCTCTCCCTCTGTGTGTATGTCATCTTTATGCTTCGCTTTCTGTCTGTCTCTCTATGTATACATGTGGGTACATATATATGTGTATATATGTATATATGAATTTCTCCCAGGATTTTACCCAACATTCTTATATTCAAACAAAGACAGGAGTTATTTCTCCTTATTTTCAAAGCCCTAGAGTATACTTATAATAATATGTTGTTATATTCCTTGTATTTCTTAATTTTTCAATATTTATTAAATAATATTTCTATTCATTATTAGAGAATTTAAAGATTTTCATTTGTTGTAAGTAAGTGTGTGTGTGTGTGTGTGTGTGTGTGTGTGTGTGTGTGTGGCCACTCCTGGTATCATATCACAAAATATGTTCTCAACCATTTTTACTTCTATAAATTTACAAAATGTGGACTCTGTGGCATTCAGCCTTCTTCACAAAATAAACAAAGCTTCTTTTCCATGTTTCTCCCTCGCTATTCCCCTGTACTAACCCCTACACACCTGTCTTCTCACTCTACCAAACTCTCCCAGGTTCTTTGGTGCTTCCAAGCTTTTGCAAACTTTCACACTCCAGTTACCCTTTCAGGGGCTGTTGAGATGCTTGACACTTAAGAAAACTCTCCTGAAAGCTGTAGCCAAGGCTGTAATCTGGGAAGTGCTTACAATCATCACCCGAACCTGTGCACTGGCAACTCTTGGGATGCAACAAAGGTAGCTACATACTTCACACAATGATTAAAGACTCAGTATAGGCAGTGGGTCTGAACTGTTTACATTCTCAACTGAACCCTACTTCGTTACAAACACCAGGGCTAAGTTCAGCATCAAATGTGTTCTTTCAGCCACTTTTCTATGCTTACTAGTTGGTCTTGACCCATATTCACACATCCTGGCATGCACAACTTCATCAGGTCCCCTTGCCTTCACTTTAATACTGGCTTGTTCACGCCTCACTCCAGCAATGGTGAAAATCTATTCTCTACACCAACCAGGTCATGTTTTGTTATACGGTTAAATATAAACATTGCAGCTTCTGGAAGCATCACTACTTTAATGATCGCATAGCTTGTTTAGAATAAAACTTAAGCATACCATGGCCTCTAAGGCTCTTCATAAACTGGTCTGCTGTGGATATCGCTCTTTGTAAATAAAATTCTGATTGGCCAGTAGCCAGGCAGGAAGTATAGGTGGGACAAGCAGAGAAGAGAACTCTGGGAACAGGAAGGCGGAGATACACTGCCAGCCACCACCATGACAAGAAAGATGTAAGGTACTGGTAAGCCACGAGCCATGTGGCAAGGTACAGATTTATAGAAATGGGTTAATTTAAGATGTAAGAACTATATAGCGAGAAGCCTGCCACGGCCATACAGTTTGTAAGCAATATAAATTTCTGTGTGTTTACTTGGTTGGGTCTGAGCATCTATGAGCCTGGTGGGTGAGAGAGATTTGTCCTGAGTGTGGGCCAGGCAGGAAAACTCTAGCTACACTGGTCCCTGATTATCTTCTAATTTCATTTTCTACTTTTCTCTCCTTGTTCCTTATGTTGTTACATGAGGCTTTTACTATTCACAGAACATGACACTACTGACTCATATTAGGAAATCTGTACTGTCAGTTTCATTGACCTGTAATTTTCTACTCTTAGATCTGCAAGTGGCTGGCTCATTTTTGACTTTCAAATCTGAGCTCTGATGTTAGCTTTGCAGACTTCCCTTAAGCAGCATCTTAAGCATATATGCCACACCTGTTTTCTTCTCCTGTTCTCTGTCTTGGAGAATGTGCTGCTCACCAGACAATGCTACACTTTTCATTCTGACCTACAATGACTTCGAATGTGAAGGAAAAAGAGGCCCAAAACAGTATTCCCTTCCTCTTTTCCAGTATCTACGCTCTTTCTATTTCTCAAGCTTCAATATCTAGAATGCTGCTCTAGTTCTGTTGCTGTTGTTGTGGTAAAATACCCTGACCAAAAGCACCATAGAGGAGGAAAGGGTTTTCTTGGCCTACAATTCCAGATGACAGTTTATCTGATACTAAAGGGAGGTCAAGGCAGGGATGCAAAGCACTGGCCACATAACATCTAGAGTCAAGAGCAGAAAGAAGTGATGGCATGCATGCTTCCTGCTTGCTCAGTACTCAACTAGCCCTCTCTACTCTAATTCAGTCCAACAAGCGGGATGGGCCAATTAGTAATCAAAACAACACTCAACAGACTTGCCTATCGTCCAGCATGATCTAGACAAACCCTCATTAGCATACTCCCTTCTGCAAATTCAAGGTTGTATTAAGAAAACAGTTAAAATTAAGCAGCACAAACTGCATCCACCATAAAACAGTAGAATATATAAATTATCTTTTAAGAAAATAAATGAGAAAAAAATTTTAAAAAAAGAGAGAAAAAAATAAAGGAAAAATTTAAACAAAATTATTCATATAATTGTACATATTTGTTCTTTTATCATTAATTTTATTGTTTTTGAGCATTTCTTATGTTAGTACTATATTTACATCACTTCTAGACCACCTCCCTGAATACTCTTTAGAAATTATATTACTAGTCCAACACCTTTACAGTCACTTTAATGCTGCTGTATGCTACCTACAACATGTTTAGTGAAAGATCCTTCTTCATTTTATCCATCCAGTTAAAATGACTAAGTATCTATTGAATATGGGAGATGACTCAAAATCTATTACTGAGGACACAGGGGTGAGTTCAGTGACAACAGCCTTGTTTTGTGGTGAGTGAAGGAGTGAGTGTAGGCTTTCCAGAGAGTAGAAGGAGCAGGAAGCAGCAGATCAAAAATCAGAGCAAGGGAGTAGAAGATCACTTTAACCCTGTCTCCAGCATCAGCAGCAGTGTTCCTCAGACAAGAATGGGAATACGACAAAGTCAAAAGGTCACAGCAGCATCCCTGAGTCTCCTCTTCCTTCCAAGCCAGAGTATACAGGGGAAAGGCATAGGGAAAATATGAAAATACTGTTCATTAATGTATATCACACTGGATTTCACATAAATATTTTTTTCTCTTAGCAGCCTATTTTTCCAGGGCCCCGCTGACCTTCCTAAATCATCTTTATGGTTGAGGTTCTAATAGACTCTTTCAGACTCTCCAAAATCTGTGATTCTTTCTAACATGTGGGACATAGCCAACGGTTTTGAGTCCTGGCTGCATGTTAGAATCAGGAATCCAAAGACAAAATAAAATAATGTCTAGGCATGGAGGCTAGTAGCAGTAAATACTCCTCAGATGACATTGACATGCAGCCAACTTTCAGAATCATGGGTCTAGGCCAAGGACAGAACATTAGCCAGCTTAATGAATTCATTTTTTGTTATCTCATCCATATTTCTGCTTTCAAGCTGGATGCCACTTAAACCATAATAGACAAACAATAGAGGATTCTCTTATTTGGCATGGCCTCTTTTACCACTTAGTCTTAAAAATCAACCATAGAAACATACATATAAGTAACATACTTACTGAACAGGCTGTACTTAGAAATATATAAGTATATACATCTATGCATGCAATAACAATTCATGAAAAACAAAGAGGCCATGAATTTGAAGGAGAATAGGGAGTCATATATGGGAAGGTTTAGAAGGAAGAAGGCAAGGAGAAATGTTGTAATTATATGTATTATAACCTCAAAAATTATAAAAAAATTAAGAAAAAAAAGTTCAGCCATGCAGAATGAAATAGCATAATTAAATAATTAAGCAACTTTTGTCTCTTAGCCTACCATGTACTGTGTCTGCTTTAATAATCCCTGCTTCACCAGCATACAGTATATTTAATTCTCTGTGATCTTGCACTACGTATTTGCAATAACCTTATCATTAGAAAAAGCATAAGGAAGTAATAACATTTATATAACTATAGGGACATGACTTATTCAAGCTTGCAAAAGAATATCACAGGGAAGGCATATGATCACCATTACACCACCAAAACCACACCAGACTACCACCTACAACTCCAGAGAAGCTAGCTAACAAGGAAGACCCAAAGTGGGATGCATGGATCAGGCTGGGAAAGGGGAATAGATGAAATCTCCATGAGTAAACTGGGGATGAATTGTGGGCAATGGAGGGTAGGGGATGGGGGATGAGAACATAAGGGAATGAGATGGAACAGGGATGGAATGGGAAAGCAGTGAAATAGATTCCATGATAGAGGGAGACATGATGGGGATAGAGAGAAACCAGGTGCTAGGGAAGGTCCTAGGAATCCCCAGGGATGACCCCAACTTAGACTACTAGAAATAGTGGAGAGGGTGCCTGAACTGATCTGGCTTAACCCAGTGATCAGATGGGTGAATACCCTAACTGTCATCACAAAACTTTTCTCCAGCAACTATTGGAAGCAGATGCAGATCCACAGCCAGGCACCAGACAGAGCTCTAGCAGTCCAGTCAAAGACAGAGAAGAGGGATTCTATGAGCAAGTGCATCAAGATCATAATGGGGAAACCTGCAGAGACAACCAAACCAAACTAATGAGAACTCATGAAAGTTGGATCAAAGGCTGTGGAGCTTGCATGGGACTGGGCTAGGCCCTCTGAATGGCGAGGCAGTTGTGTAGCTTTATCTGCTTGGCAGGCCCCCTGGCTATGGGATTAGAACCCATCCCTGGTGCATGAGAGGGCTTTTTGGAACCTACTACCTATGATGGGACACCTCATGCAGCCTTGAGGCAGGTGGAAGGGCTTGGACTCGCCTCTTCTGGGTATGCCTCCTCATGGGAGGCCTTGCCTTCTTGTGGAGGGGAGTGTGGGGTGGGTTAGGAGGGGGTTGCTGGAAGACCAGGAGGAGGGAAGAGGGGGATCTTTAACTGGTGTGTAAAATGAATGGAAAAAATTTCTTAATAAAAAAGAAAAAAATAACATTAGACAATAAAAAAAAGAATATCACAGGGAAATTCATGAAATTTAAAAAAAATTTTCATTTTACTTGCTACAATGAAACATCAGTTGGTACTTAATGAAAATGCCATAGGATATATTACTAGTAGATAAAGCAGCTTTATATAAATAGTTAATACTACTGGTAACCATTGTTCTCCAAAGAAGGAATATTTTCCATGGTACAGGACATGTTTTGTTTTTAAAATAATACATGACCTTTGTGTTACAGTTGTCAATATGAAATTTAGCACTACAGGCAGTCATCTTTGTAAATATGACTAATTTGAATGTTCTTTTAGATCCTTGAGATAAAGCAATGAGTCATATCTTAGAAAAGTATTTTAGACCAATCAATACCTATCTCGATCCTTGCCTCATTACATTAGTTCATATGACTAATAACTACTTGGGACCAAGTTCACTGAAAATTAAAACCATATGATGTCATGGTGTGACCCTCTAACCTAATGATGTCTCTTTTCCGTGCCTCACACCCACACTTATTAATCATGAACTTGACTCAATGCTACAAACAAAGAGACTTGAGAATTTATGTTTATGTTTAAAAAATAGCTTGCTTGGGAAGTCACAGTTGCACTTCATGTTTTGAATATCAAAGAGTAAAGATAGGAACAAAACTATTTTCAAGCTATAATTTTACAATGCTAAATGAAGCTGCTTTATACTGACAAATAAAACAATACTCATTATAAATAATTGGTTGAGTTTCCTCACTAGAACAATTCTAAAAATTTATTAGAAATATCTTATTGACTGTCACCTTGGATTATATAGAACAAAACATAAAACAAATGCAATTGCATTTTTTGAAAAATCCAAATACATAATTCTTCTTAAAATGTAACCATTAATAACCTTAAACTCAATATTTTTAAGGTCAGCAAAACGATACTAACCTTAGTCATTTGATGGCATATTGTCAGATGCTGGTAGAAGTAAATTTTCCTAACTATTCACTTAACATTTTTCGGCTATATGTGATCACTCAAGCTTTGTCCAGAAAGTGACAGGTCACATATCCCATGGTACAATGAATATGTAGAACTGCTGCACTTGATCTGCTCTGTGACACTGACTCAGACATGTGGCAAGGCAGAATCAAGGCCATCTGTTTGATCTACAGAAGCTACAGAGGATAATCTCAGCATGGAGCCTGGGATTCAGTCTCTGTTCCTGACAAAACAAACATCATGCTTTCTATGGTAGACCATTTAAATATAATGGCATGGAGGGTAGTTAACAGGACCTGATGAACATTTATTATGACTATTTATTATCATTTGTTTACTCATTTCTATTATACCACTTTTTAATTGGTTTCTAACCTTATCTCACCCTTTTTACTCCATTTAATGACTACTTTAGACACGTGTGTGTGTGTGTGTGTGTGTGTGTGTGTGTGTGTGTGTGTGTGTGAAATAAGAAGAAATATATATTTGGTCCTCATACACCCTTATTCCTGGCACATATCTCCCAGAATTTTAGAATAGGAGTGTCTTTTTATGTGTTAGGATTTGAAGGATGGTTGCCAAGGGAACCATTCATGTGATTAGAGAGTTGAGACTGTGGCTAACCCACTGCTGGGAGAGGAAAGACACTAAAGATTAAGTTGAGAACCATTAGTTAATTATTTAATCAATTCTTCCTACATAGTGAATACACCATTTAAACCAGTAAGTATGGAATTGGAGAGCTTCCAGGTTGATGAGCAAATGGAGGTTCTGAAAGGATAGTTAGCCAGGAAAGGTGTGGAAGCTCCTTGTTTCTTTTCCCCCAAACTCAGCCTCTGTTTCTCTTCATCTGTTATCAATATCCTTCAGGAAAAAAATCAGTAAGCAAAGTGAATGTCTCCCTGAGCTCTGTGAGTAGTGCTGAAGAGGAGCCTTGATTTACACAGCAGAGCAGTTAGAAGCAGAAGTTTCAATTTGGCTTATGGTTAGCACCTGCAGTGGAAGAGAATCTTTCGACACTGAGTCTTTAACCGTGGAATCGGATGCTATCTAGGATAGCGTTAGAATCGAGTTAAGTTACAGGACAGCCAACTGGTTTCTTTCAAAAATTGAGTAATGGATTGCTGTGAAGAATAAAGTCTAGAGAACCATTTGTTTTCCCTGGAGAGAACTGGGCATGTACCAGTCATCTTTGTAGCTTTATTTGTAATTCCAGACAGGGGAGACAGAATAAAGTAGGAAGAGGGCTGTGAAATAGAAGTAGATCTTTAGTGGTTTGATTAAGATTGTCCCCACAGGATAGATATTTGAATACTTGGTCCCCAGTTGGTGTTACTTTGGGGGGGTGAAGGTTTAGGAAATTTAGTTTACTGGAGGAAGTATGTCACTAGAGTTAGTTTGGGGTATTTAAAAATTTCCCCATACCTAGTTCACTCTCTCTACTTCTGGTTTTCATTTAAAAGACATGACCTCTCAGCTTCCTACTCCTGAGGTCATTTCTGCCACCTCCTTACAGCAATGGACTAGTGTCTCTATAGAACTATAAGCCCAAATAAACTCTCATGTGAGATGATTTGGTCATGACATTTTACCATAGCAGCAGAAAGGTAGCTAGTACTAGATCAATACAAAAGTATGTCTATCAACAGTGTGGAAAGGAAGACTACAACTACCCAGTACAAAATAGGATAATGTCAAGTGAAAATAAAATGTTGCAAGCAAAGCAGGTACCAGCTGACTAGTGTGATATAGTTAGGATATAAAGATAGAGGGCAGCTATGTAAAATAAAGATGTAAAGTGGCTTCACTGAGTGTGTCTAATCCCAATGACAGCAGTTTGTGGAACACAGTGGCTTGGAGAAGCATTAAGAGGAAAGAGGGGTGTCAGTAGTTGAGTAAGAAGAATGCTGACTAGCAAATATCATGTGTATTAGTGAATAGTTTCATCTTCCATTGGATCCTAAGTCATTGTCACATCTCAAGGAGGGAAATAACATAGTCAATTACCTGTGACAGCAATACAGAAGAAAAATGATGTAAAATGGGGTTCAAGTGAAATGATTCCCATGGAAGACTTGGGCTTACGCAAAGCTGCAAGACTAAGGGAAGACTGACACCCAACCTGCAAAGGAAGTTGAAAATGAGGTGTTTAGCAACCAATCAAGAAACTTTCTGTACCCAGACGTTCAGCTGTGCTTGAGTGATATTTACAGTACCTGCGGTAGGAAATGAGATAGGAAGACCAGGCTGGAAGGATACATGAGGACTCCTCCAGCTCATCGAAACAGAGGCATGTTTTGTACGACACAGGCGAACTGACCCACTATGCACTACAATCCCCAGTTTTCCTTCTTCACAATTTAATGAATGCCAAATCATGGCACCCTCAGCATTCCTCTCCCCCTCCTATCAGATCAAGTATTTTTAGCTTTTCACAAAAAGAGAATTCCTTACCACTTCTGAAGTTTGTCAGAACTGCCGGCATCACTACTCTCTACCTTTTGGGCCATGGTGAGAAAGAGGGGTTATATGGCATAGCACAGAGCAACAGGACACCAAATCAATAACCAAAAGGGCTACATAGCAGCTTGGTGATTTAAATAGGAATGGCCGTCATAAGTTCATATGTTAGAGTGTGTGGTCCCTAGTTGGTGGAACAGTTTTGGAAGTATTAGAAAGGGTGGCCCCCTCAGAGGAGATGTGTCACTGTGTGTGGACTTTGAAGTTTTTAAGAGCCCATGCCAGGCCCAGTCTCTTTCTTTTTGCTACATGCTTGTGGATAAGGTGCAAGCATCCAGCTACTGCTCTGGTGTCATGCCTGCCTGCCTGCTGCCATGCTTTCTGCTATGATGGTCATCATAGACTCACCCTCTGAAATTGTAACCAAGCCCTCTCAATTACCCAATTAAATGTTTTCTTTTGCAAGTTGCCTTGGTCATAGTGTCTCTTCACAGCAACAAAAGGGTAGCTAAGAGACAATTGGATAGTATAAAAAAAAAAAAAAGAAGAATGGAAAGGATGATTAACAACTGACAAGATTGAGTGAGAAAATGAGAAATTTCATCAAACTAAAAAGAATAGCTCAAAACATAATTTTTTATGTGGTGGGTATTGTGTTCCCTGAAATAGTGTGTGTTTCCCAAAATAAACATATCTGGGGTCAGAGAACAGACAGCCACTAGAACAAAGCCAAAAATGGTGGCTAGAAAAATGGGAAGAGTAAGCTATAGCAGAAGTTGGGCGGTGGTGGTGCATGCCTTTAATCCCAGCACTTGGGAGGCAGAGCTAGCTGGATCTGAGTTCAAGGCCACTTTAGAAACAGCTAAGCATGGTGACCCACGCCTTTAATCCCAGAAACACAACCTTTAATCCCAGGGAGTGGGGGCAAAAAGAGAAAAGTATATAAGGCGTGAGGACCAGGAATTAGGGGAGAAAAAAGCATGTAGTGAGTAAAGCATTCAGCTGGTTAAGCATTCAGGCTTTCGAGCACAGTTCAGCTGAGAGCCATTGGGATGAGGATTCAGAAGCTTGCAGTCTGAGGAAACAAGACCAGCTGAGGAACTGGTGAGGTGAGAAAACTGTGGCTTGTTCTGTTTCTCTGATCTTCCAGCAATCACCCCAATAACCAGCCTCGGGTTTGAGTTTTATTAACAAGTACCTTTAAAATTCCTACTATATTTTTATTTCTAGAATTTTCCTTTTCTGTTTTCAGATCCTTCATTTACCGAAGATAAATGAAGCTGAAGAAAGGAAAACTGCAGGAGCTGGGAGGTGTGCATGCTACCGTGTTGCAGTGTCTCTGTAATTTTAATGAATAAGTGGTCAGTATCAAAACATTCAGAGACATTGATAAGCAAAACAACTGTAGAAGGAATAGGATGTGCTTTCTCACTTTTCACGTGTTATAGGCCCATTATCAACGTAGCCCAACTGACTTTACAAAATAAAACATTACAGCTTTTACAAAACAAAATAATTGATTTGCTATCTGTAGAAGAACTGAAGATATGCATTCACATAATCATATTTACATCAAAGTCATAGCCTTGATCCAGTAAATTTTTTTTCAGAGTTACATTGAACGTTAAATGTGGTCTTAGAGTAGTTATAATTATGTTCTTCATAATTAACAGTGAATTATTTTGAATAGCACAGTGATGATGCTGGGTGTGCAGAGAACTCTGTGATAAGATGACTTCAAATACTTTGAGCGTCGATCCAGAGGTGGAACTGCTGGAACATGTGCTAGTCTGATTTTAACCATTTTAGGAGGCTTTACACTGATTTTCATTATGTCTGAAAAAATGTACACTTGCACCAAAAATGTGTATGGCTTCTTTTCCCACACCTTCACATTTTTTGAACACATTTTAATGTATGTATTGATCATTTTCACTTCTTCATTTCAAAAGTATCTGTAGTTCATTTGCCATTTATTAAATATATGGCTTTCTCCTTTGATATCAGTGTCTGAATTCTTCATACACCAAAGATACTAATCCTCAGCTAAATGAGTATCTGGGACTCTCTTATCATACAAGCTGTCTCTACGTTCTGAAAATTCTTTCTTTGGCTATCAAGAAGCTTTCTAATTTTTTTAGTTTAATTTACAATCAGTATGATTATTTATGGGGGGGGAAGGGCTTATGCATGCGATACCATGTGTGTGGAGGTCAGTGGACAGCATTTGGAGTCAGTCCTTGCCTATCATTCTGTGAAACTGGAGTTGTTCTAGTTTCTGTTGCTCTGTGTGCTTCTGTGAGGCTGGCCCTTGAGTTTCAGAGTAGTTCTGTCTCTGCTGCCCATCTCTCTTTAGGAATGCTTGGATTACAGATGTGTGGAACAGTACTGAGCCATTTTATAAGTGTTTGGACAGTCATACTAAGGTGGTCAGCATGCACAGCAAACACTTTTACCTGTTGAACCATTAGGTTGACCCAAGACACTTTTAAATTGAACATAACTCCATTTGTTGATTCTTGCCATATTTCCAAGTTGTGGTTCTGCTCAGAAAATCATTAGCTGGAACCTAGGATTTACTCTAGTACTTTTCAAAATTTCACCTTATTACATTGAAGTCTTTGATCCATTTGGGCCTGATATTTGTACTACAAGAGAAAGATGATATCGCAAAGTAGCTGAATTATATGTATAATACTATATGTAATAAACATACATATAGTATTCTAAAATGGTATATAACATCAAACATACAAGAGTAAAGTCAACAAACAAGTATACAATAGTCACCATTTATTTTTTGCTAAGTACTTTCCAGGTGACTATTGAGTATACTTTTTTAACAGACAGTTTACTTAAATATTGAGAAGTTTTATAGAGGTACTAAATTTATAGGATACCATGTTCCCCTAAATTTGTAAGTTGAAATTCCATCTCTTCCCCAAAATACAATAGTCAAACAAAGTAAGACATTCGAAGTCATGAGAATAATCACTCCCATTTGTGGGACCACTGCCCTTATGGAAAAGGTCCCAGAAAGATGCCTGGCCCAATCCATTATGTGATGACATGGCCAGAAGAGCAGGCTACAGGTCCTCACTAGACATCCTATCTGATATTACCTTAATTGTGAACTTTCCGGAATGGAAAGAGAGAGAATTTGGCTTTTGAAAGCTTCTCAATATAGTATTTTCATTGTAACTGCCTGAAGAGACAAATGGATTTTGCATATATTATGTATATAATTTTTGAGAGCTAAGAGTCTGTAAGATATTTTTCTCTCTGCCTATGATTAATCTATTCATTTTATTAAGAACATGTTTAGCTTAACTATTAAGGCCATAGAATATTTCTAAGAGAAGACTGGAAGCATTTTTAAAATAATAAGCACTTCTGCATCTTCAAATCTTAGTTAAGTGGAAATACATATTTTGTATAGTATTTTGTTATGTTATCTAAATATAAAAATAGGTATGGAAAGCAAATGGTAACATATTTGAAAGACAGCTATGCTCTCCACTATACCACCAATGCAACCCAGTGTAGCATTCCTTGAAGAAAGGAACACAGGAAACAAAGACCAAGAATGACAGAGATTGGAATGTCCCTTCAAGGTCAGGATGCTAGCAAAGGGGCATTCAAGAGCAGAATAAGAAAAAGATAGCACTGTAGCCAGTCAGGCTTTACTGTGCTCTCAAGAATGAAGGGGAAAGTAGATGAAGAGTACACTCCAGAGAGAAAAGGAACCTTTTTCCCAGCAAAAGACAACTCTGCCAAGTCCTTGCCATTTTTCTATTTCCACCCACCTGTTTCCTTGGAAGCACAAGTCATAGAAAGTCTAAAGCATTTGGATTTACCAGCCATTTTATTGAGTTATATCAGGAAAGGGGGCAAAAGTTACAACTTTACACTCCAGGGAGTTGTGGATGGTAAAAATTAAAGCTGTAGTGGGTAGCCATTCCAGCCTTGGCCTGGAAGTTCCAACCCCCATTGAGGCTTTGGTAATGGTCACGCCTACAAGGCAGGGCTGAGAGAGGATGCTGAAGACCCAGGATCTAGAGAAGAGGCTTCTCTTGGTTCCAGGACCCTGGACGCTGGAGGTAGACTGAGCAGAGTTCTCCAGAGAACACTGCCAGACTGCGCCATACCTTTCTCAGACCCTGCAACCTATCCCTTCATTTGTAAGCTACCCCACAAAATAAACCTCCCTTTTAATTATGTGGAGTGGCCTTAATAATTTCTCCAATATCTGGCGCCCAACATGGGGCATGAACCCATGACCCTGAGATTAAGAGTCTCATGCTCTACTGACTAATAATTAGTCATCTATGATAATCATACTCGTAGCCATGTTACTTAAGTCTTCTACATATAGATAGATATATTTCAGATAGATAGGTAATCTTCAAATACTTCAAAGACCTACAGAATATGGCATTTAAAATACTTTTAAAATTTAGACTTTCTGGACAGTGAGACATGTCTGCTCCTGGCAGCACCGTTTTACTTCAGAGAGGAAGATGGGCATTGAAGACACTTCATATGGAGTTTATCTTCACCTTGGCAAAAATAGCCATTTGGGCAAGAAACTGTTCTTGCCTGGACTGCTTGATTGACTGGACATGCAGGACCCATAGAAAGGTGACCACTGAACTTTGCTTGACAAAATGGTCCTTCAGGTTCCTGCTTCACAGAGCAAACTGCCAGACATTCTACAGGACACTAAAAGAAGTGACTAAGAGACTCTGGGCTGAAGACAAATGCCCCAACTTTACAAAGGAACATTAGGTGACTGTCCAGGCTGCCAGCTGTCTCTGTCTACCATGCAAGACTCCCGAAAGTTGCTTGCATCCTTGTCCCAGTTCTCAGGTAATATTGTATCCTTTTGAGGTCTTTGATGTGGTTGAAGACTAGATAGTTATAATTTCCTCAATTATGATAAAAGATAAGTTAGATATAAAACCTTAGACTCACAAATATAAGATAGATAGGATATCTTCTTTAATATTGTAACTGTAATTCTTGCTTGATAATTGTTTTGTTATATGTAATTTTACTATGTAAAAGTTAAAACCTTCCTTAAAAAAAAAAAAAAAAGAAAAGGGAAAGTGCTGTGGATATCACTCTGTATAAATAAAATGGTGATTGGCCAGTGGCCAGGCAGGAAGTATAGGCGGGACAAGAGAGAAGAGAATTCTGGGAGGTGGAAGGCTGGGGGAGGAGACACTGCCAGCTGCCCCCATGATAAGAAAGAGATAAGGTACTGGTAAGCCACGAGCCATGTGGCAAAGTATAGATTTATAGAAATGGACTAAATATAAGAGTAAGAGCTAGACAATGGTAGGCCTGAGCTAATGGCCAAGCCATTTAAATAATATAAATGTCTGTGTGTTTATTTTACAAGTGGGTTGTTGGACTAACAGGGTGTGGTGGCACCTGGAGAGAAGCTCTCCAACTACATAAAGCCCCATGTTAAGGCATGGTAGCATATACCTGTAATTCCATCACTTAGGAAGCAGAAGCAGGCAGATCTCTGAGGTTCAAAGCCATCCTGGCCAACTAGAAGTTGTAATTTACCACATCACTTTCCTAAGGCAACTATTGAGTTAGACATAAATGTAAAATAAATGATCTGCCTACTAGAACATTTCCTATCCATAACAACTCCTTATCCATGATTAACCTCTTTCTGCATTTCAACCTGCTCCTTAATAGTCTAAACATCAATCCTGAAGCCTTGACTCTCCCTTGTTAGCTGCCAAGGTGTATTGCTTTCCACTGTGAAGTGTGTAATTAAATCATGCACTGAAAAGCAACACACCACCACTGAGATAGTGTCTACATAACAGTTATTTTATTCTCAAAATGACTTTGCCCTTTTAACTCATGGCTAAATTCAGATGTGTCCTGAAAAGAAAAAAAAAAAAGTTGGCTTATTTTGTGCTGCATTCAGATTAAAGATGGAATTGAATGACTATTTCTTGAACCTGGCTTAATCTTTTTCTTGAGCTAAATTCTCTCTCTCTCTCTCTCTCTCTCTCTCTCTCTCTCTCTCTCTTTCTCTCTCTCTCTCTTTTTAGTATAAACTTGTAGTTGACACTCTTAATGGCACTTTTCATATAACTTCTTATTTAATTTTCACAACATCTTTCCAGGTTAAAGTGCAGAGAGTTAGAATTCCCTAATGGTACACAGCTCATATTAAAATTCAAGGATTTAAGCAAGATCTCTCAGGGCCAACTCTGACTAAACAGTAATTGTCAATTAATTGAATGTATTACCATGGACTACATTATAAATCTGAGAATAACATTTCTATAAAGAGGATTATTAGAATGGTGGGTAAAAGCTCAACCTTTATGCAATGTTATATTTCCAGAGTTTATAGCGTGGTTTTTAGGAGAGTGTCTCAGTTATGGTTTCTATTGCTTTGAAGTGACATCATGATCATGGCAACTCATAAAGGAAAACCTTTAACTGGGTGGCTTATAGTTCAGAGGTTCAGTCCATTGTCATCATTGTAGGACATGGCAGATATGGTGATAGAGAGGTTGCTGAGAGTGCTATATCTTGTGCAGGCAACAGAAAGTGGTCTGAGACACTGGGTGTGGCTTGAGCATATGTGAGACCTCAAAGCCTGCCTCCACAATTACACACTGTCTCCACCAAGGATATACCTATACCAACAAAGTCACACTTCCCAATAATACAATTCCCTATGAGCTTATGGAGGCCAACTGCATTTAAACTACCACAAAAAATACCTTTATTCTTGGACAATGTATTCAAAATGATTTATAAGTAAGAGAATTAAATATATACTACTTACAGGCAAATGGGTCTGTATTAACAACGCATGTTCATATATACACACTTTCAAAATGCCAATGACAGGTAACTTCATGAATTTTCATGAAAATTAAATGGGGAATATCTTCAAATTTTTATATAGGTAAAATCATTTCAAAATACAAACAAAACAACGTAAAAAGTAGCAAGATAAAATTTTTAGCAATAATTCCCCTTTCCTTGCTGTTTTTTGTTTTTGATTTTGAGAACAGGTTCCACATAGCACAAACTGACTTTGAACTCATTATTTTGATGAATATCCTTGAAAATCTGATCCCATTGCCTCAATATACCAAGTTCTGGGATTGTGGGGTGTACTGTGGCCATGCCCAGCTATATTTTTAAGTCTTCAGTCACAGAATTTGTGAAGCAAAGGCAGGTGGGGATCTTTGGGAATTTGAGGCCATCCTGGTCTATATAATAAGCTCTAGACCAGCCAAGGCTACAGAGTGATGCCTTGTCTCAAAAAAAAAAAATCACAAAATTATGCTGTTTTACTGCTATGGCTGTATTATATATTTTGAGATCAGGAAGTATGATGCTCACACCTTTCTTCTTTTGAAATTTTCTTTGAATCTTTTCTTGGTTCTGTGTGAAATTTAGAATGGGTTTTGTATTTTCATTAAATTATCTTTGGAATTTTTGATGAAGGAAACATTGACTCTTTGGACCACTTTAGGTAGTATGAAAGTTCAACACTATTCCACCTCACAAACATAGAAATCTTTCCATTCATTTGTGTCTCCATGTCTTTCATCAATAATGTGTAGTTTTCTGAGTTTAAGTTTATCACTCCTTATATAACAATTTCCTCATTTGGAAAACTGGAGTTTATACATAGCTGTGTATTTACTTTTAGTACTTGAAAAGGCTGTGTTCATCATACATTATAACATAATGCCTAAGAAAGAATTGTAATATTACTTTTATGTTCAATGTAATGAGAATACTTTGTTTTGTAAATAAAGTATCCTACCGAATACTTTACAATTCCACTTCATCTTTTAACAAATTTTGGAATGTTGTTGAAATGTTCTGCAAATAATATCTACTCTGTAATCATTTAAATAGAGAAAGCCACAACATTTATATGTTTGTTAATGCATTGGATGTATATAAAACAGATATAGTGCCTACCTGTTAACTAGCTGGTATGGCCACTGATTAGTTTCAGCCTCCTAAATTGAGCAAATCACTAGGGCAACAAGAATGAGATAGATCGAATAAGTTCTAGCTAGTATATGATGTGGCATGGTCCTTCTGTACGCTGTGAACATGTGTTGCTCTCATTGGTTGCTGAATAATGCTGCTTTGGCCTATGGCAAGTCAGGATAGAGCCAGGTGGGAAATGCAAGTAGAAATATGGGAGAAGAAGCCTGGAGTCAGGGAGAAGTCAGCCAGCCACCCAAGGAGCAAGATGTCATCAGACCGGCAACACCACATAGCCACATGGCAACACATAGATTAAAAGAAAAAGGTTGATTTAAGTTGTAAGAGCTAGTTAATAATAAGCTTTGGTCTTCATCTAATCATTTATAATTAATATAAGCCTGTGAGTGATTATTGGGAAATGGATGCAGGAAGGGGTGGGACAGAAAGGCCTCCATTTACAAATATGACTGCTGAAAGAAGAGTCAGCACACCAAAACTCATAGTGGCAACATAATGAGAAAGGTGAAGAAAGATCTATGTGGGGGAAAATATTGACAAGTGCCAACTCAAGCCAACAGACACACAATGACTGACAAGTACATGACACTCACGTTATTAATTTAACGTTTATTGAATATCTGTTGACCTGGTATATGAAGCATTATAAGTACTGTGAGATATACAAGGCAAGATGTCATCTAAACAAGAAAATGTGAGCCAAGGAAAGTTCATTATATTCACACCAACTTAAATGTTTGAAATGATAGTAAACTTTTCATTCCATAAATTTATAATTATAAGTATAATTCATACCAGGAATTTGGAGAATTCTGAGCTTGTGAAAGAGGGGCTGGAGAGGTGGCTAAATGGTTACATGAACTTGTAGCTTTTCCAGAGGCCTTGAGTTTGGTTTCTAGCACTCATATCAGGTGACTCACCACCATCTGTAACTCCAGCTCTAGGTCATCTGATGCTTCTGATCTCTGTGGACACCCACACCCAGGGATACATACCCACATATAGACACACACACACACACACACACACACACACACACACACACACACTTTTAAAAATAATAAAAATATTTTTAAAGGGGCTAATACTAAGGACACAGAGAGAGACTTTGAAATGCAGACAGCAAGGTTTTAATATTGAAGCATACTCAGAAGTTGAAGCAAAAGCTAGATAGTCTTGCTAAATTAGGCTTTATTTTAGAGGCAACCAAAGTGGATTAGACATAATGGGGTCAAGTTATGAAGATTCACAGTGCTAGATTTAGGGCCCTAGATTTTGCTCTGTGGAGAGTAAAAATCATTGCCCTATTTGAACAGATTACTAATGTTTTAAAGGTATTTGCATTTATCTGTTTTTCTACTGTTATAACTGAATAACTGATGCTGGATACATCCTAAAATAAACAGGTATGTTTACATTGAATTTGGGGTGTTAAAAGCCTACACTTTACTGAAACAGCTCTAGCAAAAACTCTCTGGCCATCTCACATCTTGATGGGCCCTACCATGACAGAAACACAGGCAGGAAGGTTAGATCAAATGGCCTGAAAAGAAGCCAGAGGCCACAGTAGAGCATATTTTACCCTTCTGCAAAACGTTCTTGTGAGACTAACCAGAGTTCCATGAGAACCATATAAATTCCTCCCGCAGTAAATGAGTTACTTCTCACTATGTCTTTTAAATGCTCTACTGTCAGAACTTGTTCCAAGAATGGAGTCATGTGGAGAATTCTGAATGCTTGTAAGAAAACCCCAAGAAGACAAGAAAAGAGTCTTTTGACCTCAGTTTCTTCAGAACATAGAATCGGCCTTGGAATGTGTTTTCACGTTCCTCCCAGGTGTAGTGGATAGGAGTGAGTTTGCTTTAGATTGTTCATTATTGCTTGCTGTTGTCTTTTGGTGAAATGATTATGCCTCTATGGAGAAGCACGTTTTTGCCATGTATAACTTGTTCTTGTGATTGTTACTTGTGTTACTCTTCTTACCCATTGGAGAACAATTGTCTGATGCTCTGAATAAAGTTGGCTATTGTGTAAGACTTTAGTCCAACCTCATTTCCTGGCTCCATTCTCCCAAGTCCCACTGCCTTCATATTGGTAAACACTCTACCACCTCTGTGTGGACGACACTGAAGGCCAAGGCTCTGCATGTAGATCTGATTGGCACACTCATACTTTGTCTAACATGACAGTATTTTCTGAGGAAATTAAATCTAGCAGTGTGTGGTAGTTTGAATGTAATTGGCCACCAGAAGCTCACAGGAAGTGGCACTATTAGGAGGTATGGCCTTATTGAAGTAGATGTGACCCTTTTGGAGGAAGTATGTCACTGTGGGAGTGGACTTTGAGGTCTCCTGTACTCAAGCTTATGCCTAGTTCAGTTCATTTCCTGTTGCCTACACATCAAGGACTCTCAGCTCCTTCTCCAGCACCATGTCTGCCTGCATACCATCTTGTCCTGCTATGGTGATACTGGACTAAACCTCTGAACTCTAATCCACCCAATTAAGTGTTTTCCTAAGAGTTGCTGTGGTTATGATGTCCCTTCACAGCAATAGAAACCCTAACTATGACACAGCAGTATGCGAGAAGAGAATTTGTTAATCAGAGATGCAGAGTAAGCAACTTACTTCCTGAGAAATAGTTGTTTTCTCAGCCATTATTTTAAGGCTCTTGAGACTCACCAATAAACAAAGCAAGCAGAAAACCTTGCACTCCTGAAACTCATAGTCTCATGGGAAACCCCACACATAAACACATTTACCTCCCCTGTCAAATTTACAAATTGGGGGGTCATTAACCATATTTTCAAGCCAAGTCATTATAAAATAAATTAATCTGCCAAAGTTACTAATTAGCAAGTGGAAATAAGTTTTCAGGAGTGTCTTAGGGAAGTTTAAGGAGGAAGCTAAGACAGTAACACAACAAATTTTATGGAGGTCTAGCCTAGAGCAGTGTCAGTAAGAATAACACAGAATAGGCTGGAAAAAAAAATGGCTCAGCTGTTAAGAGCACTGTCTGTCATCAGAGGTCCTGCTTTTGATCCCTAGCACCCACATGGCCACTAAGAACCATCTATGACTCTAGTTCCAGGCAGATTCTATGCCCTCTTCTGGCCTCTGCAGGTGGTCATGCCTGTGGCACACTGGCATACATTCAGGTAAACACTAATACAAACAAAACAAAATAATACACAAGAATAACACAGTCCAGGCAGGTCCAGTCCTCTCCTCCCAGGCTGAGCAAAGTGTCCCTGCTGGTTGAGCTGAATTCCCAGGGGAGTCCTTGCCCTGGAGAAGATGGGAATGGGGGGTGGGCTGGGGAGGAGGAGGACAGGGGAATCTGTGGCTGATATGTAAAATTAAATTAAATTATAAAATTTAAAAAGTTCAAAAACAGAGAATAACACAGAAATAGAGAGCAACAAGGTAACTCATATTAACAGGACAGAGCAAAAGCATCCAGTGCTAAAAGAAGAAGTAAGTTAAAGAGAATAACTGTGAATTTCAACTTAGGGTCATCACAGGAATCTCCAAAATATACATGTTTCATTTTGGAGAAAATGAACAATTGGTACACTAGGTCTATGTTTTGAAGTTATGGAGTGATATTTAATTGAAATATAAGAAAATAACTTGTACAGGTCTTAAGTGTGGGTTTGTACAAACTTTGAACACAGCCCTAAGTGGCTTCAGCTTATCTCTGTTATCATTTGTTTTCCTTGTAAATTGAGATGATAATAACATCACAATTAACATTACTGTTACAGAATTAAATGAAATATTTTCAAATACATAGAAATATCTCTCCACATAACACATGACAAGTAAATACAAAATTACTATATTTTCATTAATAAGGGTCTGCAGATGAAGTTTAAGATTAAATCATGTATTTGCTAGCTATAAGTATGAAATCTCAGCTCTTGCCCTATAAATTAAGAAACAAGGAAGACATTTAAGTACATAATAAAATTATTAAGGCAAGGACTTATATTATAAGCATAAATAAAAATGGAAAATAACAGTACTATCACCTCACTTATGCTAACACTATTTGATAACAAGAGTATAATGAAACACAGGAAGAATCCATACCCAGCACTGTGAGAACAGTTCAGACTTACTGGGTATTGATTCCACATCAAACACTCAAAGCCTTACATGTATTATGCTTTATTTTCTAATTTAACAATTCATTCTAATACTACAACATGGAAATATAGACTATTTTGAATTTCCCCAAATCATGCAGCTTACACATGACAGAGCAAGCAAAGATTTCTGTCATTAATGTTTTGATCTTGGCCATTCTAAACAAAGCTAAATGACAAATACTTAAGCATGACTCTATGCCCTGTCACCCAAACTGCACACAGAGAAACTGCAAATGTTAGCTCAAACCTATAATCCAAGAATTTGGGACAACTGCAAGTTCAAAGCTAATTTTATTGACATACAAAGCTCCAGGGTGCCCCAGGCAGGCAGGACTGGATAGAGAGGCCCAACAAACATAGCAAAACCAAATGTCCCAAAATGTGCATACAACGAAACATGAAAAAGAAGAGCTGAATGACTTTAGATAGAACTTTTCACATTCCTTTAAAGTTTCAAAGCACGGTGAGCTAAGGGACATAATTTGGGCTTTACTCTCTGTATTTATAGATATCTAAATATTTAAGCCCACCTCAACTTGATGATAAAAGGAAGACAATTTAGACTTTCTGCACACCATTTAACAACCTTTGAATCATTTGATTTCCTTCTTCAAGGGAGCCATGGCTTAGGAAGCATGTATCATGGAGGGGCAAGCTGGGCAGCAAAACATCAGAGTCTCAACAGGAACAACAAACAAAATTATTCTGAAGGTGTTAAATAGTAAAACACACATGAAGACTCAAGAGCATTTCATAACAATACTTTCTCTGTGTGCAATGCCTTTTCTTTAAATATATCAGTAGACTTTATTACAAATCATAATTATAATCAAATTTCTGAACATTCCACTCAGGTAGCTGATATTTTGTTATCATTAGAGATAATGAGGATATTAATTTTCCAAGAGTATTCCAGGAGTCAGAGGCTGAAGTAAGAACAGAATGGAAGGTTTTTAAATTCAAGTCATCTGGTAAACCTAACCACAGGTTTCCATTGGGTTTGGCAAAGGCACATTACATTGTCAGAAGACAATATAATTGAATAAAGAATTATACCGCTGGGAAGACAGAGGAAGCAACTTTGAAGCTTTTAAGTGAGACATGCGTAAGACCATTCCTATGTCCATGTTTGCCTCCGGTATCCCAGCTGCTCCATATTTCAGAATATTTAAACACGTGAGAAGAAGAGACAGTTACTAAACCACACTTTTTTAAGGGTCCTATTTGTAAACAGAGTGCTAGGGAAAGCAGGAAAGTTTCCTTTCCGTCACTAGGAGAGGAACGGCGCAGCGAGAGTGAAGTTCTACAAGCAGATATGTGGATTAACAATTATTTTGATCTGGTCCTACATAGCCTTGAAATTTAAAGGAAACAGAACTAAAGGTAAAATACAAGATTCTAGTGGTAAAAAGCAAAGCCATCTATGGTAATCTCACATCAGTACCTAAAACATGATTAATTTGGGGTTCATAAGTTAAGTAAAACAAAAGCAAAAACTTTGTTACAACCCAGACATAGATAGACTCCTCTTAAACTACCTGGATCAGGACCAACTCCTGAGATTTTCTGCAGACTCTACAGGTTCAGTGTTACAAACATGCACATACACCATGAAAGAGTGAGAGAAAATCCACAAACCATGTGAGTGTCCATTTCTCACCAACAATTTCTTCATTTTACTTTATATTTTCCAAATATATATTTAGTGGAAAAGGCAGTTCTTTTATTCAACCCTTATAAAACTAAGGAATGAAACAAATTTTATAGCACTTACACCTGTAAAGAAAGACAAAATCCTCTGTACTTGATGATCAACACAACGTTTCAGAAAAGAACATTTTATGTATACACATTTAATTAAATTTGAAAATTTCCTTTGACTCAATGCATACCTCACTAATTATACATTGGTAATACAACAGAATGCAGATAACCTGCATTCCAATGTTCTCTACACTTCAAATTTGTGTAGTTGGAGAGCTTCTCTCCAGGTTCCCCCAAGCCCCAGCGGTCCCACAACCCACGTATAAAATAATCATACAGACACTTTTATTATTTAAGCTGTTTGGTCATTAGCTCAGGCCTACCATTGTCTAGCTCTTACTCTTATATTTAGCCCATTTCTGTTATTCTATATTTTGCCACATGGCTTGTGGCTTACCGGTATCTTTACATGTTGCTTCTCATGGCAGTGGCTGGCAGTGTCCTCCCTCTGCCTTCCACTTCCCAGAATTCTCTTCTCTCTTGTCCCGCCTATACTTCCTGCCTGGCCACTGGCCAATCAGAACTTTATTTACACAGAGCGATATCCACAGTACTTCCCCTTTTCTTTTTTTTTAAAGGAAGGTTTTAACTTTTACATAGTACAATTACAAATAACAAAACAATTATCAAGCAAGAATTACAGTTACAGTATTAAAGAAGATATCCTATCTATCATACATTTGTGAGTCTAAAGTTTTATATCTAACTTATCTTGTATCATAACTGAGGAAATTATAACTATCTAGTCTTCAACCACATCAAAGACCTCAGAAGGATATAATATTATCTGAGAACCGGGAGAAGGATGCAAGCAACTTTTGGGAATCTTGCAGGGTAGACAGAGACAGCTGGCAGCTTTGACAGTCACCTAATGTTCCTTTGTAAAGTTGGGGCATTTGTCTTCAGCCCACAGAGTCTCTCAGTCACTTCTCTCAGTGTCCTGTAGAATGTCTGGCAGTTTCCTCTGCAAAGCAGGAACCTGAAGGACCATTTTGTCAAGCAAAGTTTAGTGGTTACCTTTATATGGGTCCTGCAAGTCTAGTTGATCAAGCAGTCCAGGCAAGAACAGTTTCTTGCCCAAATGGCTGTTTTTGCCAAGGTGAAGATAAATTCCATATGAAGTGTTTTCAATGCCCATCTTCCTCTCTGAATTAAATCGGTGCTGCCAGGAGCAGACATGTCTCACTGTCCAGAAAGTCTAAATTTTAAAAATATTTTAAATGCCATGTTCTGTAGGTCTTTGACGTATTTGAAGATTACCTATCTATCTGAAATATCTCTATGTATATGTGGAAGACTTAAGTAACATGGCTATGAGAATGATTATCATAGATGACTAATTATTAATCTATTTTTAATTATCCATTACAATTTAAAATGAGCTAGCTATACAAACTTAATACCTTAAACACAAATAGAAATATGAACACAGTATAACAAATTAACTTTAAGTTTGTATCAATAGACTAAAATCTATACCAATGTAAAACATTTTAAATGAGTTGTTGCTCTTTAGCATTAATCTACCCTTTTATCCTATCATATCTATATCATAGTCCCTTTTTATCTTTAGAAAGAGATTGTATTTATAATCAACCCATTTTAAATAAAATATTGGTTTTTCTCTGTCTCACACCAGAGGGCTCTTCTGATTTGGGACGCAAGAATCTCTTAACCTTTTTTTTTTTTTTTTTTAACAATGTGATTAGGTTTAGAGAAGGAGTGAGCCAATTCCTTCTCCAAAGCCAGCTGGGAATTTGGGCGCAGTTTTTCTTACTACTTCCTGTTGGAGGGGGTGCTGTATCTTATGGGGACATAAAGAAAATTTTAGGATTATGGAGTAGTCCATGAGGGTAAACCTCTCAGCCAGTTGCCTTGAAACCATTCTGGATGTTGGAATATCTGGGCCATGGTGTCATCGGAGACCTTTCAGGTGGTCTTGGCTGATCAAACCTGATGTATCTTAATCTGGAACAAATCCACAGCCTCTGGCTTTCTGTAGAAACAAAAGCAGAGACTCTTTTCCAAAGCAACATATCCTTATATCCAAATTTTGAAGTCAAGCTACTGTTAAAATTTACATATTTGTTTAACTCAACAGCTTTTACAATCAAATCTTTTTCTGTAGTTAAAAATTCCAAAGACAACATAAACCAGATTCTCTGTGTAATACCCATCTTTGTAAGACTGAAATGTTGTTGTGGCTGCTGGCTCTGCCCACCTCAGCTTCCCAACATGGCGCACCGCCAGCTCTGGGTCTGGAGCCATGTGTACCATCAACTATCAGAAGCACTTCTACCAAAGCAGTGCATACTTCCTGCCTGGCCACTGGCCAATCAGAATTTTATTTATACAGAGTGATATCCACAACAAATTTGTCTTATGTAGCTTCTTTTAGGAATCAACATGCACACCAAGGTTGACTTTTCTACCGCCAGCAATCAGTTCTTTCTTTTATTTCTGCATAGATGTCTCTGAGAAACACAGATTGTGAATAAATCAACAGATAGGTGCTTCTTCCTGGATTCCTATCCCACTTTTGTGTTTCCATCTCACCTGACCTGATAAAATGATTGTCCAAATGCAAATTAACAAGAGTGAAGACTCCCAAGAATACATGTGATTGAGACAACAATGAGATGTTGTTTAAAAAAGGACTCAGAGGAATGATTCAGGAGAATTTGCTAAAGAAACTCATCTTCAGCATAGACTCTTTTCAACTCTACTTGATTTGCAATCAGTTCAACGTTTTGACACTGTTCGAATAATAAGAAGGCAATCCATTTTGCAGTTCTTGGCAAAGTTCATTTTACTCAAGCAATGTGACTTATACTTAATCACTGTATAAAAAAATGATAACTACTCAACATTAGAGACCAGTGGTGCCTAATAGAACATATATATATATATATATATATATATATATATATATATATATATATATATATATGTATATGTATAACATCTCAGTAGACAAATGAATCTGAAGAGTAATGTGATACCAAATATGAGTCCCATTTGCAGAGGATTTTCTGCAGAGAAGGCTAAGTATTTCTTTGCTGTTGGAAAGGTGGCATGTACATGCTTAGGAACACTGACAATGATATTTTAAATAAATTTATTTATTTTGCATCCTGGCAGCAGCTTCCCCTTGCTCCTCTCCTCAAGTTCCTCACCCTCATCCCCCCTCTGTTCCCACCTGCGTCCATACTCCCTTCATCTCTGCCCAGGAATAAACAGTCTCCCATGAGTATCAACAAAATATGGCATATCAAGTTGTAGCATGACTAAGTACCGCCCCATACATTAGGGCTGGGCAAAGAATCCCAGAATGAGGAGTTTGGTCCCAAAGGCTTCTGAATGAGTCAGAGACAATGCCTGTTCCCATAGTTAGGAGTCCTATAAGAGACCAAACTACACAACTGTAACATATACACAGAGAGCCCATGTCAATCCCATACAGGTTCTCTGGTTGTCAGTTCAGTTTCTGTGAGCTCCCATGAGCCCAGGGGTTCTCTGTGTAGCCTTGGCTATTCTGTAACTTTCTCTATAGACCAAGCTGGCCTTGAACTCAGAGATTGCCTGCCTCTGCCTCCTAAGCTCTCCTAAATGCTGGGATTAAAGGTGAGTGCCATCACTTTCCAGTAGATTATGACTGATTTTTAATAAAGTTTAGCTGATCATACATTAAAAATAGTAGCTTATTCAAACACATGAACATTTTATTTTTACATTTTAACTCTATGATACATGCTTGAAAAGAGGAAGAACATCATGCAAGTTTGATTAGTTTGGTACACAAAATGCTAACTGGGATCCCATGGGTGTCCTAGAGTATGTACCTTGTGTAATGATCTTGGTTGGGGTGAGGTCTATGAGTAGGAATTAAGGGGAAAGACCACTAATTGTTACAAACATGGCAAATACCTACCATGACAATTGTTGTAGGTAGAATAAAATATCTATTTGTTTAGGCCCATGTAGTTTTGGTTTCCCATGACTTGTGGTCAACATATTTATAACTGGAAAAATCTCAAAATTTTTAAAAGCACTGAAAGTAGGACCTGGTGGTACAAGCCTGTTGTCCCCAGCATACAGGGAGTTGAGGCAGGATATGAAGAGTTTGTGGCCAGCGTGGTCCATGTCTCAAGAGGGAGTCAGAGTAGAGGAGAGAGGAACACAAAAATACTATAAATTCATAGAGCTGGGGCCATATTTATTCACATTCATATGGAAAACTGGACAGAATTAGAAAACTTAAGACCCACTTCTCATCCCTCATCTCTTAATTTGTGAATGCTAAAGTGTCAAAAGATTGTTTCCCTTATTTTATTTGTTAATCGTAAAAGAATGGACGAGATCTCAAAGAAAAACTCAGTTAAACTGTTTGAAACTACTCTCAAATGAATTTTGGCTAGTTTTATATCAACTAGACTCTACGTGGGGTCATTTTTGGAAGCCTCAATTGAGAAGATGTCTCAACTGGATTGACCTATGGACAAAAATGGGGTGCATTTTCTTGATTGATGATTGCTGCAAGAGGGCTCAGCTCTCTGTGGGCAGTGTAGCCCCTGGGCTGGTGGTCCTAGATGGTCTAACAAAGCAGGCTGAACAAGCCATGAAGAACAAGTCAGCAAGCCACACTCCTCCATGGCCACTGCATCACTTCCTGCTACCAATTTCCTTCCCTGAGTTCCTGACCTGACTTTATTTAACGATGGACTGCGATGTGGAAGTGTAAGCTGAAATACACCCTTCCTCTCCCAAGTTTCTTTTGGTCATGCTAACTTATAATAGTAATAAAACCCCCTTACTAAGGCAATTTTCCATATTTCATTGGAATCTATAGTAATATCCCCTTGCATGTCTAATTTTATGTTCTTTATTTTGCCTGTCACATTTTCTTACCCATTAGAAGTAGCATAAATTTGGAGAACTTATGGCTGTCACATATAAGAATCCAAATAAAAAGAAATTTCCTGTGCATATAGTAACCTAGGACCAAAGAATTTTCATGTGCATAAAGGGTATAGGCAGCATTCTGAGCATAGAACTGAAGGCCCTTTTCCTTGCTGGCTTGTCAGCACGTGGCCAGAGTGGCTTCTAAAAGCATCTCCAGTCCTCGAAAGTGAGTCTCTATGCTTAGTCACCAATGCCCCAACGTAACCTCCAATTCAGAATCCCTCTGATTTTACCGTCTGCCTCCTGGTATCTCCTGACTACCTCCATCTTAAGAAAGTTTCCCCGATTTATGTAGTCAGGTGTTCACCTTGGGCCCTTATAGATAACCTAGGATAATTTCCCCATTTTAGTGGTAGTATTTATAATTACTCTTTAAAATACCTTCTTTGCTATATAAGGCAGGTGTTTTAGAAATTAGAACATAGAGTCTTTAGAACTTTAGCATGATACCCGTTCAATTCCATGTCTGTATGCCTGGACTGCTTTCAAACTTAGTCACTGAAGCTTTGTTTTGAGGAAGGCGGTGCTTACTGAGAATCTCATACTTGTCAACATGCTGAATTCAGTGACTATTGTTTGCCATCTCCACATGAGATATCGATATCACTCTCCACCAAGGCTCAGGGAACATCCCAGAAAAGGAAGCAAAAAGGATGTAGGAACCAGAGGATGGAGAGTAGTGCTGTGGAGTGCAGTGAAGTTCTTCGGACATGACATGGCTGTTGCTCATGGTCTCACAGCAGCTGTGGTTGTCTGCAAAAGACTTGCATACGAACAAGACAGGACAGATTCCAGCTGGGAGTAAGGCAGTGGGCTATTGGCACTCACTGGCTACCAGGGTGGGAGAGTCATTTTATTTTTCCTTCAAGAGGTATCTATTGGTAGACTTTTCATGTACCAGTGATGACCTCACACCATTATGCATGTGAGCTGAACTAATCGGACTCAGTGGGTTATAAAAACAAATAAGAACATGAAGTTGAGGAGAGGTCCAAGGGAGAGATGGACTAAGGCAGCTGGGACTGAATGTGATTGGAATACACTGTATATAGGTATGAAGTTAAAAGAATAAATTACAATATTACTAAAAATAAAATTAATGAAAGGGACAGAAGAGGAATCGGAAGGGGAAGAGGGGTCACAATAATGTGAATAAAGTAAGCATTTAGGAAGTTCATAAGAAAATTAACAAAAATAAACACTATTAAATTAAATCTTTATATTTTAGTAAAATTGTGGTCTTTTTTTGTTTTGTTTTGCTTTGGTTTTTTGAGACAGGGTTTCTCCATGTAGTTTTGGTGCCTGTCCTGGATCTTGCTCTGTAGACCAGGCTGACATCGAACTCACAGAGATCCACCTGGCTCTGCCTCCTGAGTGCTGGGATTAAAGGCATGTGCCACCGCCTCCTGGCTAGTATTTTGTTAAATCAACTGGCTTATTCAAATTTTTATTATAAACACAGAGTTATAAAACACAGAGATATGAAAATTTATTTCTGAGTGGTAGAGTCTGAAAATTATATATATATTTTTTCTTTGTGTGTACATTTTTATATAATTACAAAAGTCAATTGTTTGGATTATGTTAATTATTTATATGGCAAAAATGTCAAATTTCAAACAGCTTTTATTAGAAAGCATCTACTCATAAATTCTCAGAATCATATAACAATCTTAGGTATGAACAACTCTAATGCCTAATCTAAAAATATTGTGAAACCCTATATACTTAATCCTAAGAATTCCCTAAGTCCCTGTATTTGCTGCACCGGACTTGACAGGAGCCTGTGACAACTGCAGGGTGCACTCAATTCTTGTGTAAATTCACTGTGTTATAGTTATAATCCTCAAGCTGTTCTTTGAGTTACTACAGCAACATCGGCTTGATTCAGCCTACATCACTAATATATTTCTAGATATCTGACAACTGTTCCCTACACCATGGATCTCATTCCATATAGCAACAATATTGACTGTGTAATTTGTACTATAGCTAGAGAAAATAGCCATCCACTAAAAATTGGTTGGTAGGTAGAGATGCTAAGGAAATGGCAAATGTTACAGTCCATATGTCACACATTCTCAAATGTCTGCCAGTAGGTTAATCAAAAAATGGCAATTAAAGTGGCAGTTAGTCAGCAAAGACGTTTCAGGGAAACCTACATTACTCACTACCTTTTCTCTGTGCTTCTCTCAAATGCAATTTTGAGTTTCTAATCACCTCAAGAGTGTTTCTAAATGTCCCCAAAGATATGAAATAGTGACATAGTTACATTGTGTCATTTACTTGTCATAGCTGAAAAGCTTTACGATATGTTTTCAGGAACATAAGAAAAAGGTATGTAATTAATAAGCAATGAAATGGGCCATGTATACATGAGAAGAATTTATATTGCCTGCTATATATAAGACTTTTTGGTTATGCAAGATTCATAAAAAAGAATACACCTGGTTTATCAGCCCTGAGGGCACACTAGAAGATCTAGAAACCAGGGGCCCAACAAATAGACAAGGGATTGCGTTGGTTGTAGCATCCCAGTTCTATTAAGGATGGAATATTGTCAATACACACACACACACACACACACACACACACACACACACACACACACACACACCATGTCTTAGAATCTCCCTAAATCACACCCATAACTTACTAGTACCTGTTTATGAAATAAGATTCAAGTTAGGATTGAAAACAATGATTTACTTTCAATTTTTAAATCAAGACAGGAAGTCACCAGGTCTGAGTGAATCCTGCTTTCATTCTGAATACCATCTAAAAGCTTCTTATATCTACAGAAAATGAATCAAAACAAGACCCAAGACATCTATCCATAAATTAACTACATCACATATGAATTGTAGAACTTCGTTCCAAAATTAAACACTGTTGTAGCCCTGCTTACAATTGCAATAGGTGCTGGGCATGGTGGCGCATGCCTTTAATCCCAGCACTCAGGAGGCAGAGCCAGGTGGATCTCTGTGAGTTCGAGGCCTGCCTGGTCTCCAAAGTGAGTTCCAGGAAAGGCGCAAAGCTATACAGAGAAACCCTGTCTCGAAAAAAGAAAAAAAAAAAAAACAATTGCAATAGGTGAACTTCTAAGTTATACTGAAAATATTAAAATGATGCCTGAAGCAACAATTTAAGAACAAGTAATGAGCATCCAAATGCCACACTTCTCCTAAAACTTTTGCTTTGCTTTGCTTCATCATAAGCACACACTTTAGAAATAATGAACTGCCTAAGTTTAAAGTACTTCTGTTTAGCTAAAACAAAGTACACACCAAAATTTGCATCTTTAAAGGAAGCACAAAAGATATGGCTAACCAAATGTCCAAACTCACAAGATGTCTACTGTTGTTTACAAATATCTCCATCTAATTTTTATCCTGTATTCCAATGCACTGAAGAAGGTGACATTGTTTCCTTTGACTTTCTAGCATAGAAGAGGGTTTTTTGCATAAATGTTGACACTTAAAATATTGGAGGAATTAAACCTTTGTACAATTTGTATTGGGGGGGTTACCATATATCCATACATGGTTCTGGGAACGTCCTCTTTATATTTAAATTAAATGAAAACAATACTAAAATAACAACTGTGACTCAATCAATCATTCAATGTCTTTATTAAGCAACACTTACACTAAATTAGGTAAAAAAAATCTAACCTATAATTCATGATGCAAGCAATGATAACATGAAACATGGAAAGTCTAAGAAGCACCACCTTTTTATATTTTTATCTACTTAGCAAAGCTGCTGCACAAATATTATTTAAATCATAATTACACAGCTCATGTGAAAGACTAATTGTGCCTTATTTTATGTCTGACAAAGAAATCATAATAGAGAGAAAAATGAAAATATTTTCAATTTCTAAAAATATCTAGATTTCATTGCTGTAATACATTCACAGATAGGACTTTCCTTGTAATTAATTAACATTTGATTAAATTTCCTAATATTACAGTTTTGTTAACATACAAAACCTGCACAGTTTGCACAAGCTTTTCCCATAAGGCATGAATGTAATTATCCCTTATCTTTCAACACAGCCAACCCTTGTAAATATAATTACAAAGTTTTATGTTTAGTGAAGCATGCAAAATCTCACAAAATTAATATTGTATTTATCCTCTTACCTTTGTCAGTTATTAAAATTCTCTAGGGACTTTTTGAACTCATCCTCTGTAACTGTAATTTCTAGCTAGAATTAATTTTACCTTGATTTCCAAACTTTAATAAACATAGTTACAGGTATTTATAATTTTGGCAATTGTTAGAAGTTTAGGCTTCTGACATAAAGACTGAATTTGGATTACAAATTTTAACAACTGGGAAACTGGAAATAACTTCATCAACCATACTTAAATAATAAAAAAAGTATGTCACCCAAGTAAATAGATAATGAAAACATTTATGAATGTCATGTGGATTCAGATATCTTTATTTCTTTTTTTGGTTATATCTAATCAATTTATTGGTGTGTGTTTGTATGTGAATGTGTGTGTTATGTGCGTGTGTATAAACACAGGTTTATATCCCTGAATGGTATGAGTTCAGAGGAAGACATGAAGGTCCTGCCATATCCCTCTGCACTTTATTTCTTTTTATGTATTTATTATTTTTAATAAATATTTTTATTTTATAATTAATTTAATTTTACATATCAGCCACAGATTTCCGTGTCCTCCTAGCCTTACCCTCCAACACTCCCCATTCCCACCTCCTTCAAGGCAAGGTCTCCCCTGCGGAGTCAGCCCAGCCTGGTAGATTCAGTTGAGGCAGGTCCAGTTCCCTCCTCCCTGCACTAAGGCTGAACAAAGTGTCTCATCATAGGCCCTAGGTTCCAAAATGTCAGCTCGTGCACCAAGGATAGGTCCAGGTCCCACTGCCTGGGGGCCTCCTAAACAGTTCAAGCTCATCAACTGTCTTATTTATCCAGAGGGCCTGGTTCAGTTCCATGGGGGTTCCTCAGCTATTGGTTCACAGTTCATGTGTTTCCACTTGTTTGGCTATTTGTCCCTGTGCTTTTTCCAATCATGGTCTCAATATCTTCTGCTCAAATAATCCCTCCTCTCTCTCAATGGTTGGACTCCTGGAGCTCCACCTGGGGCTAGGCTGTGGATCTTTGCATCTGCTTCTACCAGTCACTAGATGAGAGTTTTATCATGCCAGTTAGGGTGTTCAGCCATCTGATCACCAGAGTAGGTCAGCTCAGGCACTCTCTTGACCATTGCCTGTAGTCTATAGTGGAGGTGTCTTTGTGGATTTCTGGGGACCTCTCTAGCACTCTGCTTCTTCCTATTCCCATGGAGTCTTTATTTATCATTGTGTCTCTTTTCTTGTTCTCCCATTCTGTTCCTGATCCAGCTGGGACCTCCCACTCCCCTAAGCTCTCTTTCCCCCGACCCTTGCTCTCCATTACCCTCCCTCACCCCCAGTTTGCTCATGTAGATCTCATCCATTTCTCTGTCACTGGGCAGTACCTCGTAGGGTCCTCTTTACAAGGTAGCCTCCCTGGAGTTGTGAGTTGCAAGGTCTCTTACTAACACTGGAGCAAGCAACAAGCCCTAGAAATCCTCTTGTCTCTGCCCCTCCAGTGATGGGATTACAAGCACACAGTTTTCATATGGGAACTAGCAATTCAAGGTTGGGTTCTTATGCTTATTTAGCAGATTCTTATTTCTTCTTAGCCTCAGGCTTCTTTATTTCGCAGTAAAAATCTATAATATATATTGTTAAAGGAGATGTTATTATGAAAGATATTTCCATTGCAGGAGTGATTAAACCAACTATTTTACTATGTTAATATGTATTAAAAACATCAAATGTCCAATGAAAATATTAAATGCCAAGAAAGCCTATGGAATGTTGATGACAATTGAAAAGATGTCTGTTTTTGTCTAATCTGAGGAAAGATTATTAGTCAACCAATATCATGTACAGAAAGCTAAGTGCAGTCCTTGGAGTTAACATATTGTTTGTTTTCTTGCTGTTCAACTAGTCTTTATTTACTCAGTGTTAAATATAATTGCTAAAGCAGACTACAGAGCTTAAAACGGGACAGACATTTTGGTCAAGTTTCATTTCTGTTGCTGTGATAAAATATACTGACAAAAGCAACTGAGGGGAAAAGGGTTTATTCAGCTTACAATTCCAGTTTATAGTCTGTCATTGTCAGAGGTCAAAGCTACAGGAACTTAACGGAGCTAGTCTTGGCTCAATTTCTCCAATCTTACACAGTTTAATATCTCTGCTTATGGAACTGTGCTTCCCACAGTGGGCTAGATATTCCCATACCAGTTAACTTACTTAAGATAATCACACACAGACATGCTCAAAAACCACCCCAATGTAGAAAATCTCCTACTGAGAGTCTTATCCCAGGTGATTCTATTTTATGTCCAATTAACAATGAAACTTACCATCACATCTACAGAGCAGAAATAAGTCAAGAGAAAGTATCAATATATGTAAGATACAGTAATTGCTTCTGGTGATAACTACATTGAGTTTTGTGAATTGGAGGTTTGTATTACTCATAACCAATTATTTGATACATCACCAATAATTCTGAATACTGAATCAACTGTAGATCCCAGATAAACCTGGAATTAAAACCCTTTTGTGGATAAATTGTGATAATACAGCAAAAGCTGACTTTGGTAAAACTGGACTTAGGGCTTTGAAGCAGATTAAGTAATTCTGTGCTCAAAGAAGTTAAGTAAACTTGTTAGACTTTATAGAAAGATGAACACAAATAAAGCCAAATTTAGAAGACTATAACAAATGCAATTGAGCTACCATTCCTTTAATGTCTAGGCTGCATTACACACCAACAATGAAGAGTGTAAGAACACTATGATCATGTTATCAAACTTGGAGTCACAATTGGCACCAGCCACCCTCAACAGGCCAATTAGAGAAGTCAAATTAGTAGTAGAAAGCAGAAAAAAGAGAGGTATTCAGTGTAACCTCACTGGGATGAGGAACAAAGGGATCCAGAGAACCACACAAGGCAAGACCTAAAGTAAAATTTGAGTTTAGAGGGCCAATAGTATTCACTTCTCAAAGTGTCATTATGTATAACATACATAAGTAACCCTTAATATTCTACCATAGAACTCTTCCAGCTGATAAACACTTTTAGTGAAATTACTGGGTACAAGATTAACTCAAAAAAACTCAGTAGCCCTTCTATATACAAATGACAAATGAGCTGAGAAAGAAATCAGAGTAACAACACCCTTTACAATAGCCACAGAAATTACAAAATATCTTGGGGTAACTCTAACAAAGCATGTGAAAATTTGTATGACAAAAACTTCACTTTGAAGTCTTTGAAGAAAGAAATTGATGAAGACATGAGGAGATGCAATCCCATGCTCATGGATTGGTAGGATTAATGTAGTAAAAATGGCCATCTTACCAAAGCAATCTACAGATTCCCTGCTGTCCCCATCAAAATTTGAACGTAATTTTTTGAAAGAACAATATTCAACTTCACATGGGAAAAAAGCAGGATAGATAAAACAATCCTGTATAATAAAAGAACTTCCAGAATATCGCCATCCCTGATTTCAAGCTGTACTACAGATCTCTAGTAATAAAAACCACATGATTTTGGTATAAAAACAGACAAGTAGATAAATGGAATCTAATTCAAGGCCCAGATGTAAATTCATACATGAACACCTGATTTTTTTATAAAGAAGCCAGAAATACACAATGAAAAAAAATAAAGCATCTTCAATAAATGGTATTGGTCTAACCTGATGGTTGCATGTAGAGGAATGAAAATAGATCCACAAAGTTCAAGTCCAAGTAGATCAAAGACCCCAACATAAAATCAGACACACTGGCACAGGAGACTTCTTGAACAGACCGCTAACAGCAGAGGCACTATAAACAACAATCCATAAATGGGACCTCATGATACTGAAAAACTTCTGTAAGGCAAGGGACACCATCAATAGGACAAAACAGCAGCCTACAGAATGAGCAAAGAATTTTACCAATCCCACATCTGACAGAGGGCTAATATTCAACATATATAAAGAACCCAAGATACTAGACATCAACAAACCAAGTAATTAAATTTTAAAAATGGGGTACAAAATCTAAACAGAGAATTCTTAACAGATGAATCTCAAATGGCTGAGAAACCCTTAAAGAAATGTTCAACATTCTTAGCCATCAGGGAAATGAAAATCAAAACAACTTTGAAATTAAAGAAAAGTGACAATTCATGTTGGCAAGGATGTAAAACAAGGGAAACACTCCTCCACAGCTGGTGGGAGTGTAAGCTAGTACAGCCACTATGGAAATTAATATAATTCCTCAGAAAATTGGGAATTGATCTACCTCAAGATGTCTGACATATGTTAGAGCTGTGTAAAATCTTGTCTAGCAGACAGTTCCTCTTCAGGCTGGTATCTTTTTCCAGCTTGAGATTCTTAAGGAAACTCTCATTTCAATATCCTGGTAGTCAGGGTGGAAGAGGCACTTTAAGATATATAAATTTGTCCAAGCATATTACAGTCTCACCTAGTAATCAAAATCAAGCCTCAGAAAATGGCCAGAGAGCAATCAGATTGGGCAAGCTCTCCAAAATAGACTTGGACACAGGTTTCCAGAAATTCTCAATGACCTTAAACCTAACAGAAATGCTCCAACACTCTTCCACAGAAACTTAACAAGGAGATTGAAGCAATTTAAACACACACACACACACACACACACACACACACACACACACACACACACACAGAGGAATTCCTTAGCTGACAAAGACACTAAGCAAAATGAAAAATGCAATGGAAGGAACCAATAGCAAGCTACATGAATTATAAAAATTAGTTGTAGATGTAATGGTCTTATTAAATAAGAAACACAGAGCCAAATGCAGAGTTATGAGCCCAAGAGGTCAGAGCAGTAGCTAAGAGCTGAGACGAAAACCCTTTCTTACCCCTTGCTGCCTTCTCTTCCTAAAAGAGACCTACTTCCTGTGTATCTGTCTTTTTCATTGACTTTCTGTTCTGCCTTCTCATTGGTTGTAAACCCAACCACATGGCCTCCTTATCACTGCCTATCTATACAGACCTCCAGGTCTTCTATGGTTGATATTGAGATTAAAGGCATGTGTCACCGTGCTGTTGGTATCCTTGAACTCACAGAGATCTGCCTGTCATGTGATCGGGATTAAGGGCATGTGCTACCACTGCCAGACTTCCTCTGTGGCTTGCTATTACCTCTGAACCCCAGGCAACTTTATTTATTAATGTACAAATAAAATTACATTTCAGCACAAATAAAATATCACCATAATTAGTAAAATCAAAGAGGACAACAGAACAAAAACAGGGAACTTATGTGAAGATGTGGACACTGCTGCTAACAGAGTAAGTACTTAGGTTAATAAGGTTAAAGGTGAGTTGGTAAAGCCAAAAAAAGATAGAAATCTCAGTTAGATGTATAATAACAGAAAATCTCCCAGGCATAGACAAAGATGCAAATATCCAAGTTTAGGAAAGCCCATAGTCCTGTTCGGATTTCATTCACCTAGCAGACATGTTAATTACATCAGACTACAAAAGGTGACCAATAAAGAAAATTTCAAGTCCATACAAGAAAATAAAACAACACATAAGTCTGAACCAATTCACCTGATACCAAATTCTACACACCCAAAAATCCTTACAGACCAATGAGTAGGAGGAGGTTTTTACCATCCAAAAGAAAAAAGAACTCAGTTTTTTCCAGAATATGTATCCAACAAGGGCTTCATTTATATATGAAACCTGGGAAAAGGTACAAAGATCATGTTCCTAAGACATAGTTATTCTATAGGAAAGAAAAAGCTTTTCTGATGATTTGTAGAAAACATTGAAGTTATTAAACTCACAACAAAAGTAATTATAAAGATGAATTCATAGTGTTGTGATGTTTGCACAGTACATAAGCCATTGATAACTTATTATAGAAAGTGAAAGACAAAACAGATACAAATAAAACTGTATTAATCTGTTAAGGACTAGTCACTGTATACCATGGACTTACAAATCAAAACTTCATTGAATCCCATCTCATCACACTCAGAGAGGCTATCATTAAAAGATAATAATAAGGAGCTGGAGAGGTGGCTTGGATGTTAAAAGTCCCAGTGGCTCTTGTGGAAAACCTATGTTCATTCCCAGCATCCACTGTAAGAGGCTTTCAATGGTCTATAAGTCCATTTCCAAAGAATCTGATGCCCTCTATGGCCTCAGTAGACACTTGCATACACTCAGTGCACACACACACACACACACACACACACATTGAAAATTAGTATTTTTAAAGAAACAACAGTCAAAGCTGGTGAGAATTTGGATAGAGAAGACTTTTAACACTGCTAATGGGAATTTAAATTAGTCTAACCATTATGAATATCAATATAGATATTCTGAATTATGAAAATAGATGCTATAAAACCCAGATATAGCATTCTTGGATATATATATATATATATATATATATATATATATATATCCCTCTAAATAAACATGTCACAGAGACCCTAGCACATCCATATTTATCACATCATTATTTATAAATATCTAAGTAATGGAATCTTCCTACATTTCCAAAAAGAGATGAATAGATTAAGAAAACCTACTATGTGATGGAAGTTCAGGGGCAAAGAGATTTCTCTTGTGAAGGCATGAGAACCTAGGTTAGAAATGTTAGCAATCACTTAAGAAAGCTGAGTGTGGCTTCAGATGTCTGGAGCCAAATTATTGGAGGGAGGGATGCCACGGAGTGAAGCAGATCATTGATATTTATACACTGCCATCCTAACCAAAAATGACTTCCAAGTCAAGTAAGAGACTCTGTCTCAAAGGTAAAAGGTGGAAGGCCACAGTGTCCTTTTCTGGGCACCATGTGTGTATACATGATCACATGTACCAACACACACACACACACACACACACACACACACACACACACACACACACATATATATGTATACACACTATTATGCACTCTTTGCTATTGGTGTAGTTATTGATGCTATTGAATGTCATTTTGTGTAAAATAAGAGTCAATGTGCACTTATTCATGCCTTCTTTGTGTCAGTCAGCACTAAAAAGATCACTGTTGGCCTCAGGGTGTTCGATTTTTAAATGTAAAACAAAATAAAAGAAAGTGAAAATATAGTTAAATAGTTATAACAATGTAACTTAACACTATAACAATAACAATAATAGTTATAACTATATAACAGATCAATATTAGATAATTAAGAAATGAAAATAGTCCCCAGCCAGATGTTTGTTGAATGAGTTTTAAAAAAATAATATTTTAGTTTCTTCTAAGTGGAGCTACCATGAAGTATGATGGATGCAGTTACATTATTTTTGAGGTTTTATGGTTTGAAAGATGGTCAGGATTAGTCAGCAAGATAGAAATGCTTTCAACTTTTATATTACCCAAATTTTTCAGTGTCTAGTAGCAACTGCCTACCTGTGGCATTTTTTTTTTAACAGGGGTACTGCAAAGCTCACATTTTTAGGCCATTAATGTCACAGCATATCTTTTAACAAGAGACTGCTGTGGCCACAAGGGTCCCATAAACATACAGACACTTTTTCATTGTAAAGAAAAATGAGTTTTATACACAGAAGTAGTTATTTGTGGACCTTGTCATAAGGAAGAGAAAAGATTCCATACATTACCAGTTGACCTCTCCAAAGTTATAATTAAGAATTATTATGTGTCATTAAATAAATTTCTGCTGCCAAATAGCCTGGAGTCCTTCTATAGAGGCCTGAGTTGCTCCAGATGGAAATAACTCCATTTACAAACAGCCTAAACCCGACTCAGAAGACTGCCCGCTTCCCTATCACGTCTCTTCCAAACAGGAATGCTCACACTAGGCCACAAGTCCTGCCTTTTAAAATTCCAAGTTCTCTGTCTTCACTCTCTCACACAGTGCTACACGAGATTTCTTAGAAAAGAAATGCACTGTGCAAGGATGACATGCAAATCTGTGAAGCATTCCATAGTAGAGAAAAAGAAGGATGTGTCTTAATAAAAGGGACATGATCTATATAGTTAAAGTAAAAACTGTTCCAGTGTGGTAGCACAAGCCTGTAATACTAGGATTTGGAAGTGGAGGCAGGATGAGGAGTTCAAAGCCAGTCTGTGCTACATAAGACCTTGTCTCAAAAAACAGTCAATACATAGATAGATAGATAGATAGATAGATAGATAGATAGATAGATAGATAGATAGATAGATAGATAGATAGACAGATAGATAAAGTACAAACCAAGTCTGGCATCATGGCTAGCCTGCTCTTGATATGCTTTTGTTTCCACCTTGTTAAAGTCTCTTGACACATGCTTCACAAATGTGTTGTGAACATGAACACAAAAATAAGCCTGAGAACAAGGAGGAAATATAAATACTAGTTTATCTGCAGCTGTCAGTTGCAGTAGAGGAGTGCAGTCACTGAAGATCAGCACTGAGCTGCATCGCAAATATCCATGAAGTAGAAATTTTAGAAAATAAAGTCATTACAAGGTAAATTTATTATTTTAATGAAGATTGATTTTTGGGTTTAGAAAACATTTCATGAGATAAGCAAATCCCAGGAGGATTATCTAATATGGGAGAAAATGCATATAGTTATAAACAACATCAATCCATATTTAAACATTTTGGAACAGAAATAAAATGCTTTGTAATTGAAAGAAATGTTTAGAGCAAACAGTGCAATCTCATTTATAAGAAAAATATTTTCAAGTAATATTCCTAATAGGAACATGCAAACTTTTAAAAGACATCTTCCCTTTTCACAAGTGTGAAATTTACCTATGTAAATTATTTAATAATTTCATGAAAATTGAAATTTAGCATTTGCTGTAAGAAACTTTTCTGAAATACAAACATTTTTCAGAAAAGAGGCCAGTGACTAAAGGATTATTTATGTGAACACTTCATGAAATGTAACTCAAGACACTGGTCACAGGTCACATGGACCTCAAATTTGCCTAGTCAGTGATCCCTGTTTACAGGGTGATCAATGCCAGTCCTACATTCATGCAAGTTCAGCAGATAAGAAATGATTATTATAAGCATTTTTCTGTGATGGGTTCTTTACTTAAGATGTGTTTGAGCTTCTGTGGGGTTTTTTGCTTGCCTTTCTGGCTTGGAATTAATAGTCTGTATGCATAATGCCAAAAACAAAAAAGAAATAGTTGGTGAGTAGTTCAACTTGCACCCAGAATATAGCTTATACATTGTACACCTAGACCCCTTTGAAACTGTCTTTCATCTTCCTTTGGGACTGATAAAGTCATCAGGGCTATTTCTCTTTTATAACCATATCACAGCCCATGGATATGTTTTCTATGCTTCCTCTTGCAATATCATCACTGTGTGAAGTTATTTATTTTATATGACCACCAGTGTCTTAAACAGCCTTTCATTTTCATATGGATCACATGATTTGATGCTTACCACTGGAGGTTTCAGTGCTTGCCTTCTCCTTTGGGAACTGATTAGCAGTAAAGATAATTATATTCTTAGAGAAAACAGATAATAACTTTATATATATATATATATATATATATATATATATATATGTGTGTGTGTGTGTGTGTGTGTGTGTGTGTGTGTGTATGTGATAAATGTTTATTGTAGAAGAGAATATCTTGACATTTTCCTAGAATAATTTATAGAAAAAGACTACATGTATGAACAATATATAATTTATGAGATGTTTATATTACAGGAATTGTTCTGTAACATCTAATTACAATGCCTGGTTTGCTGAGACTACCATGTTATCTTCCAGTAGTGATAATATTGCCTTAGAACTGAGGGATCCAGATACCAGTTTGATGGACGCAGAAATGGCCTTCTGATGCTTTGCTCAGGCGTTCATTTATATAGTTCTTTTGGGGAGGGATTATTTTATCCACCAGACGGTAATATGAATATCTCCTCCTCATATAAACAATATTCCTATTCTGTTCTCTGAATATCTCATTCAACTAATTACATGAAAGTTTAATAGATTCAGCATTTGTGGGTAATTGCTAAATTTTTAATTAAAATATAATTATATAATTCACCCTTTCCTTTCTCCAGCCCTTCCCATGTCCCCACTTCTTCTATAATTATGTCTCCTTTTCTTTTGTCATTGCTTTACATATTTCTGTGTATGATGTGTGTGTGTGTGTGTGTGTGTGTGTGTGTGTGTGAGCATGTGTGAGTGTACATATAAACACAATTTTCTCAGTCCATTTAGCATTATTTGTATGTATTCGGTTTCAGGGATGACCAGTTACAATTGGATAACCAATTAAGGAGCTCATCTCTAGCAAAGACTAATTCTGCCCTTTTTTGCACTCTTTAGTTACCCAGTCAGGGGAATGTTCTGTATCAGACTTTCTCTTTTGGGCCACCACCCAGCTCCCAAACCATGCTAGGAAAACTTGTTATTTGTTATGAATGCTCAGCCTTATCTTACCTTTTACTTTAATCTGCTTCTTTTTATCTATGTTTTGCCTCAGGGGGTTTTACCTTTCTTTGTGTATCTTACCTTCCTGATGTCTCTATGTCTCTATGTCTGGCAGCTACCTGGTTTCTGGACCTAGGCATATCCCTCTTTCTTCTCATTCTCTTCATTCCCCTCTCCTCTCTTTTTATTGAGACTAGAATTCTCCTCCTATTTATTCTTTCTACCCACTAGCCCCATCTATCCCTCTCCTGACTAGCTATTGGCCATTCAGCTTTTTATTTCACCAATCAGATGACTTAGGCAGGCAAGGTGAAACAGCAATACATCTTTACATAATTAAACAAATGAAGCATAAACAAATATAACACATCTTTACATCATTAACAAAGGCAGCAGAAAAAAAAAATCTAACACACCTTTACACAGTTAACATAATATTCTGCAGCAAAACCAAAAGTAACACACGTTTACATAGTTAAAATAATATTCCACAACAGGGTCCCTTGAGATTCCCCTTTTTGACATTTCAAAGATACCCATGTCATCTTCTGTGTATGTTGTTTACATAGAAATATTATTGAGATTCATAAGTAAAGCTTTTCTGTCCTTTCTAGGAGATACAATTTCATAGCAGATTTCTTGGTTCACTGGTCCTTAAAAATCTTTCTAACCCACTTCCAGGACATCCCTGACTATTAGGAGCAAGACTTATATTGTATATATCTCATCTTGGGGTGGGAACCCCATAGCTATTCTCTATCTTTTGACCAGTTGTAGCTTTTGGTAATTGTGTCTGTGTGTTGTGAAGAGGAGCTTCTTTGATAGGGGTGTCTTAGTTAGGGTTTCTATTGCTATAATGAAGCAGCATGGCCAAAAGCAATATAGGGAGGAAAGAGTTTATTTGGCTTATACTTCCACATTGTTATTGATCATTGAAGGGTGTCAGGACAGGAACTCAAAACAGGAATCTGGATGCAGGTACTGATGCAGAAATTCATGCAGGCCATAGAGGGGTGCTGCTTACATAAGGCTTGCCCCTTATGGATTGCTCAGCCTGCTTTCTTATAACACCTAGGGCCACCAGCCCAGTGGCAGAACTACCCACAATGGGCTGGACCTTCCTCTATTAATCACTAATAAATAAAATTCCCTACAGGCTTGCCAGCAACATAATCCTATGGGAGTATTTTCTCAATTGAGGTCCCCTTCCTTTCAAATGTCTCTGCCAGTGTCAAGTTGGCATTAAACTAGGCAGAACAAGGAATGAGAGTTACACTTATCAATGTATGTGTGGATAAGAATTTAAAATGTAATTAACAATTACACTGGATTTTAAAGTGGTAGTAATCGGTTCTTTAATATCCATGACCACATTAGCCCCAGGCAGTTAGCTTGGTTTCTAGTATCTGGCATGAGTTCCCTCCTGCTTAGGAGGAGAGGAACTTATTAACTTATTTTCTAATTATTAACTTAATTTCAGTTAGAGAGCTGTTGGTTACTGTCAAGATATGAGTGCCACTATGTGCCCTAAGGTTATTGTTCCATTCTGGTCAATATTATGGTTCAAAAGCATTAGCTGGGTAGTACTACTGATTATTTCCCTCCGTGGAAGCTTGCACAGCACTAGTGCTCAGGGAGGAGATCCCAGGTCAGATCCCTCTGGGATCCTCTAGGTCTTGTGTCTGACATGCATAGTGTCTTCAGCAATAGGGACTTACTTTCAGACTCTGGGAAGCAAAAGGGGTAACAGCAATATCCTGTATTCTTTGAGTAGTCCATTGGTCTCCCCTCACCAACAACCTGGAAAAAGGTTTTGTTTGTTTGTTTTGGTTTTGGTTTGGTTTTTTTAATGCTTGATACTGGGGTTTTTGATAGTCTACGGCTCTGAGGTGGGGTTTATCACTTGTATCCATTTCTAACCATCCACTGAGTAAGAAATTTTTCTAATAAACCATGGCTTCTCAGGAGTGAAAAATTCTTCCATTGATCTCTTTCTTTCTAGTCTGTGACTTATTAAAAGCATCCTGAAATTCATACCATTAATGTTAATCAAGTAAATCCATGAAGTCAATCAAGTAATTGAGTACAATATTATTCATTTAATAGCACTGAGATTATAAATTACAGATCTATGTTCATGATAGCCAGTTGATTTAAAACACTAGAAACATCTCAATGATTAGTAGTGTGAAAATTAAATAGTGTGACAAAATTTTCATTCTTCAACAAGTTATTACTATGGAGATTAAAGTGTTGTCTAGAGGGAACCCAAAGTAAAAGAACTCAGAAACTCCCACCAACACACCCAACTACCATGCCTGTAACTTTCTGTAGCGGTCTAGCATTATTGTATTTGATTTTTTAATGTGTGTGTGTGTGTGTGTGTGTGTGTGTGTGTGTGTGTGTTATTTTATATATTTGGCTGTTTTGCCTGCATATATATTTGTGCACCCTGTGTGTGCGGTGCTCTTGGAGGCCAGAGGAGGGCAGCATCTGATCCCCTGGCACTGAAGTTACAGAGTAGTGAGCTACCATCTAGGTGCTAGGAACTGAACCTGGGTTTTCAGGAAGAGCAGCCACTGCTTTTTTAACTGCTAAGCCGTCACTCCAGCCCCATGATTTCATTTTGTAACTTAATTTTTAAACTTCACTGAATAACAGTGATAGAACCAACTTATCAATGTATGTATACATATACATTTATGAAAATATTTTGGAGCCTTCTGTTAGGAAATTAGTGTTGTTATAATAATATAAACCAATATAACTTGAGTTGAGGTTTACTTTCAAAGATTGAAAATAAGATTTTCCCCCACATTTTCCTAAGTAACTAATCTACTAGCTAGAAAGGATTCAAAAAACTTCACAGTATAAGCAAAATCAGTGTCACTTTCTATATGTTCCCCCCAATGTATTTTCCTTCTGGAACAGTTCTAATAAAAGATCACTTGTTTACAATGGAATTTCAATTGATAAGTTTATTTTTGTAGGCAGTAACACAGTTTATGACTCTGGAGGTTTACCTAGTGTAGTTGAATCAAAAACAACTCCCAAAACTAAAAGTTGAAAACTGCAAATACTCAGTCAGTTCATTGGAGCATCTGAGAGGTGCTGAGCTTGGTGCATGCGTCTTTCAGTAGCTGTTGCAGCCACAGATTTGTCTTTTATTTGGGATTAACATTCTCAGTTCCTATTGGACTAATGCAGCTACTCTGTTCTTCATATTGCCTCTTATCCTCCAGTGTTTGTTCTGACTGGTCTAAATGTCACTCACAGGATCTAAGAAAAAGATAATGAGCTGAGGACATCTTGAGAGGAATAGAATTCGAGCATACACACTGTTGATTCTTCCATAATCTTTTAGACAAAACAATTAATAAGATTAGCTCATATGGAAAAAGAGATTGTACATTTAAAAGAAAAGAAGAGTTCATTGGGACTGGTCTCCACATCAATACACCTTGATTGATTGTGATTTTATGTAATAGTCTTTGTCTGTTGTAAATAGAAGTTTTCTTGATGAGTGGTGGGATTTATCTGTGGATATAAGGACAAATATTAGAATGTAGTTACAGATTATGCTGGTTTAGTAAAGTGAGAGTTGTAGGTTCTCCTCCAAATCCATGCCTTTGCTAGCCCTGGATAGTTGGCTGTGTTTTCAGTACCAGGCATGATTTTCTTCTTGTTGAGAGTGTCTTAAGTCCAATTCAAGAACTATTGGTTACTGCCAAAATAGCATGCCCCTACTTCATCCTTAGCGTTATAGTGTCCTACTGGTTATTCTTGTGGTTCATAGGCTTATAGCTGGGTAAGATTGTTGGCTTCGGCTTCTTTCTTTCTTTGGAAGCTTGCATGATGCCTTCTGGTATAATAATAGCTAGTTATCAGGAGAGGCGTTCATATCAGCTCCAGTTTAGGGGGCCTCTGGGCCCTGTATTTGAAAGGCATTGTGTGGTCAGTAATTGGGACTCACTTTCCACTCCTGGGGGCAATCAAAGTCAATGGCAATAGCCTGTAATATTTTGGGAGTTTTTTGAGCAACTTGACCAGCAACTCAAAAGAGAGCTTCTCATGCCTGGTGTTGAAGTCTTTGTTAGATGATCTTTGCCTCTTGGGTGGTGGGAATGTCAGCCCAGATAGGCACAGTATTATGTGTATTCTAGTTTTGTTTGTTTTGTTTTGTTTTGCCTAACCATGAACCTAACAAGGGCAACAGCAGTAGACATGCTCACATGGGTGGGAGAAGCCCATAAAGCCTCAGACTTACCTGAGGAACTACAAAGAAATGATGAGAGTGGGGGAAACAGTCTTCCCATAGGCTACCCAACACTAAGTTGTCAGTCCTGAAAGCATACACTTAAGTAACATGCACACTGAGCAGGCTGTATATGTCTTTATAAATGTTTTATGTGTGTATATAGATACATATATGTATCTATACATATATGTATATATGTATAGATACATATATGTATGTAGCAAAAATGAATGAAAACAGAGGCCATGAATCTGAAAACAAGAGGGGTGTATGGAAAGGTTTGGAGGAAGGAAAGGGAAGAAGAAAATGATGCAATTATACTATAATCTCAAAAACCAAAAAGTATTTTAAAACAAAAACAGTGGTCCACGTAAAAGTAGGAGGGCATGCAAGTAAGGCGGGGCTTGAAGGGAAGTCATCCAGAGGGTAAGGGAGGAGGGGGAGAGAAAGGACTAGGGAACAAACCGACTAAAAATTCATGACATAAATATATGAAACTGTCAAAAATTATTACAACTTTGAGTAAGATGTTCAACAGCTATCTTAATTCATTTGTGCTGTTATTAAAATAATCTTAAAATGCAAATATCATGTAATCATACAGCCCTGAAACAATGTGTGTGTGTGTGTGTGTGTGTGTGTGTGTGTGTGTGTGTGTGTAAAATTATACAGATTGAGTAGATTTTATTTCTATATATAGGACTATACACATACCACATATAGATACGTGTTCATTTATATGTAACAACAATTAAATAAAAAGAGGCCAGAAGCCATGGATCTGAGAGAGAGAGAGAGAGAGAGAGAGAGAGAGAGAGAGAGAGAGAGAGAGATCAAGGTGCGTGAAGGGTACCTAGAAGGGGTTGAAGGTAGAAAAGAGAAAGAGAATCATGATATAATTATATTTCAATTTCAGGTAATAAAACTAAATGGTTAATTTTTTAATAAAAGGAAGTGAACATCTCATTTAAATCTAAATCTAAAAAACATTTTCTGTGTTTTTTAACTTAAAGCTATTTTGCAGTTAACATATCCACTTCAACATCATTCAAACACGTGCATTGTTCTGTCTAGCATCTAACATAAACTGTTAGATACTGTGTCCGTTCTGAAACCTCACTTTCTCCCCTGGAATTCTCTTGATAACTAAGGTCAACAATAAGGAGTCTCACCAGATGCAGTCATCCTATATTTCAAGACTCTTATTTCAAAATGTATTGCTACAAATTAACACATCTTCTTGGGCTGCTAAGATAGATGCTTTGGTGAGTAAAACTGCTTGGTGCCAATCTTGGGGACCTGAGTTGGATTCCAAGCAGCCACATGACAGAAGGAGAGAACTGATCTCTGCAAGTTATTCCCTGACCTCCACTGTCATGTACACACATGCACACATATTAGCAAAATAAAATACACTCTTCCCAAATGACCATCTCCATAGCCTCGAGGATGACAAGCTAGCTGTTTTTCTAACACACGAAAACACACTGTTTGACAGAAGCTAGAGAATTTCACAAATAACTAAAATGTGCACACATTTCTGGGAGCCTTTGAGAGGTAATGTTCATACTGTGCTGACTATTCAAAGGAATGTTTTGAGAAGAGGCTTTTCTGTGCCCTGTGAGAGTGTAGTGCACTCGCTGTGTGTTGAGAAAGGAATATGGGATGAACCAAGACCTCTGACTCTCAGTAGCAAACAGTTGTGAGACATCACAGTTTCACTTCAAGTATAAATATGCTTTCTTTTATCTTTTAAGTATCTTTTTTGGAAAATAATAGAATTGAAGTTATAAAAATTTAGAAGGTACATAAGTCTACTGTAAAGACACAATTCAATGGCATTAACCTTGCAGTACTCAGATACTGCAGAGTTCATAGGCATCACTAAATTCTCTATTCTGCACTCATCTCTTTGCTCCATTGATTGTTTTTAATGGTAATGGCTCTTGGAAAATTATAGCTCTCTTTAAACAACAGGCCAGTTTAGCAAGCTCATTCATTATTGGCTCATCTTCATATTTAGGTACTGTGGTCATTTTTCATTCCCGTGAAAAGCTTTGTATAAGCAGTAAATGCATCCCTGTAACAGCTAAAGCAGAATCAGTAATGAATTTCTACCCAATTACGAGGCAATTCATCCATTTCTAGTCCCAGAGGAAAATATAACCTATATGCAGACTGCTTATAGCAAAAACAGTATTCATTTTAAGCAAATGTAAGTTGTATTCATATACTTATATTCTTATATCTTGCTGGAGATTGCCATCTAACTACTACACAAGAGGTAAAATTTTAGTTCTCTGTTTTATGAAAAAAAATGCAATCCCAGTTGACAATGCCTTATGCTGCTGTAGAATTCCTACTTTATCTCACACATTAATTTCAGTGTTGTAAAGAGAACCATGGCTGATGCTTTGTCAAATGGACATGGGGTTAGGTTACCTTCTACATATTTAGGTTTTTATCCCCAGGTCAATGTAGTGCTCAGCCATGGTCACAGAAATTCTTTCAGCAGTGGTCTGCAATCTAGAACTGGTCAAAATAAGTAAGTCGCTGCTTAGTGGTTGGCACCAAAAGTGCACCTATGTTATCCCCAACAAAACCAGGTGAACATAACATAGAAGAGAGGATGAGATTTAGAGCTGAATGATGGGGGAGCACTTCAGTGGGATGCTATCTTCTGGATAGTAAAAGGCTATTGCAATCAGAATCACATAGTAACAGTGATTGCTTGCGTTGGGCATGGAAGATAGAGAAAGGAGGAAGAGAATAAGGAAGGAAGAGAGAAAGGGAGGAGGAGTAAGAAAGAAGAAAGGAATGGAATTAAGGGACAGACAGGGTGAAACGGTGGGATGGAGGGACAGGAAGATGTTAGGGTCTCAGTTGGGAAGAAGCCAGTCAGTATGAGTGGAAGGGAGATGAGAGAAGGTCGTGGAGGTGGATATAATCATAGTGCAATGTATATAAGAACGATGTCAATTTCTTAAAGCAACAAAAATATGTACAAAACTATTCCAAAGTAATAAATCTCTAATGGATGTTGTCACTGAAAGCAACATCAGCAACTAACAAACATGGCCATGTTATAAGATAAAAGGGATTATAGAATCATATAAAATATCCAAGGCCTTCTGCTCTTTAAAATATACTATGTATCATGCAATTAAATTTACATTATAAAACAAATAAGTTATAATTAGATTTTTATGTAATTTTTGCATTTAATCAAATATATTAGTATATTTAAATCTATTAGGCATTGGAGAAAATGCTGTTTGTAAGGCAAGTGGTTGAAATACATTAGATGAATGAGATCATGGCAGGCAAAATCCATTACCCTTCTCTCAACTTTTCCTCCTCTGGCATTGGAAGAATGCTTTCTTATTGATCTGTACCACAGTACTGCATTCAGTTATTTTTAGTATATATGAGCCTCTTCCACTTGTATATCCACCCAGACCATCCTTTTAGCACACTGCCATTGAGAATTGTGAAGCCTCTTAAATTCTGTCTATATTTATTCAGTTTGAATTCTTCTTTGCTATAGTTTTACCTTAGGTCTAAATCTAAATATTTTTAAAGGTAAAATCATAGTGTCTTAGTCACTGTTCTTTCTGTTGCTATGAAGAGACATCATGACCAAGGTAACTCTTATAAAAGAGCCCATGAAGCTTTTGCATTCTTCATGCTTTTTCCTTTTCTAGATGGTATTAGAGATTTCTATAAAACTGTTGACTTCTTCATTATTTTAAGAATATCTACTAAAGATAAATGATAGACCAGGCACTATTAGAAGAGCTGATGATTAGTACAAAAGAAAATCAGCTTATGATCATGTGTAACATAATGTTACATATATACAGTATGTGGTATACAAGTGGTAGTTTATGTAACATCTTATTCCTCATCCTTTTAAAATCCCCATCTCACTTCCCAGAGTAGTTGATCCTTATTGCCATCTTTTAGTCTATAAACCCAAGCCCATTCTTATCATTCAATATACAACACTGTCTTTTATTTAATTGAGAACTCAAAGCCATCAGAAAATATACAGACATTAAAAAAATAAATAACAAAATGAAGTGTAAGTGTCTTTACATGCAGTGGCCAATGAGCATATTAGGACAAAAAAATGGAAAAAAAAAAACCTTCATCAAGAAGAGCCCACACCCATGTACTCTGATGTGTCTTGTCTCTCTTTGTGAGCACCTCTCTTTCCATTTATTATTTGTTCTTAATATGTTAAAATATTCCTACTAAACTCCAAATCAAATTTATAAAGTAGGGACCATTATCATTTGTAGTTTCTGGAGTTAGCCTTGAGAGGAAGATGGGAACTAAAACAACCACTATTTCTATTATGGAAAATATCAATGGCCAGTAACAAGTATGCCAAAGGAATGGAGCAGATTATACAAAGATATGGTATAGAAGCAGAGATATAATCCATATTCTCAGTGAACAGCCCATGAGAACAAAGACACAAGGCTACAGAGAACAGGTCAGATGAGGGAAGAGTCACTGCAAGGAACAATGACAAATGAAAAAGGAAAAGCTGCCTGAATACGGAAGGAGAAAGGAAAAAAAAGGGAGACAAAACCAAACTGAGTACATGTGCAGCTTGATTGATGGTAGGGACTAACTACCTGTGTTGTCAGAAGAAAGGCCAGGGGTGAAATTATGTAGAAAGACAAACTATACTAGTATTACAGACATTGATGCACAATTCCAATTTTAACACTGAAACATTCCCCAAAGATTCAAGTTCTCTTTTGCCCAAATTTTATGTTTTGGAAGTTTCGATCTAGGCATCATCACTATACAATTGACATTCAAAAATCATTCTTAATTCTTCTATGAGGTCAGAAGAGTTTTAAATGAAGTCCCATATTTTATACAGGAAAATGTATAATTTGATGTTATGGATGTTATCAGAACAGGAGTGACCTTCTTCCTCCTCCTGTTCTTACGTGGCTTATCTTTGTTCAACATATACACAGTTTACATGGTCTGATTTTGCATTCATGTGGGTGCCTGGCGATAGGTAGTTCTCAGAATGTCTGACAGTATTTCTTGAAAGCACTTGACATGATAGAGAAGAGTGCAGGTGGAACAAACGACTTTGAAATGTCATTTTGGATCAGTGCACAGCATGATTCAAGCTTATACAGATGAAAGAGTCTAAGGAGCTATTAAGTATGTGTGAGTGTCAATATTTTAAATTGCAATGTGAATCTAAACTGGCCACTTCTTTTTAAGCCAATTGATGTGTTTACCTCAGCTTTTCCCATGAGATATTTTTTGTTAGTTGACAAGTAGGATTAATTAATAGGTCTCCTACCAACTTGAATTTAATTATTTGGTGCAAGAGTCATCATGTAGATCAGTTACCATAATTTGATAATTGATTGGCACTTCTCATACATAGTTACAAGGTTCGGACAAGTAAGAACTAGTCTAAGTCACAAAAACATAGCACAGAAACATAAATATTACAGCCATTAGCAATCAATTCAATCAGGCATGGCAAGCAGGAAATGTGAAGATGAATGTTTTCAATTAATATACTGAAAATATTTGCTGTGATTCCAACTTTCTGAAATCATTTAAGGATATATATGAATAAATATGTATTTTTGCCTTTTACTGGAGGTATGTGAAATCATTTTATGATTACTGTCTTTCGAACTAACAACTTTATAGTTCCAGTGGCTTCTCATTGCTATAGGAACCTGGTAGGCTGTCAGCACATAGAAATCCATAATTACTCTTTTGAATTTTTTGGACAGAGTCTTATGTATTATGTAGCCCAGGCTTACTAAAACTCACTTTGTAGCTACTTATGACATTTACCTTCTGATCCTGCTTTTACCTACCCAGTGTTAATATTGCAGTTATGAGCTGCCACTTCCAGTTATATGTGGACCAGGGATTGAACCCAGAAGTTGGTGCATGCTAGGCAACCAACACAGCTACATTCCCATTTCAATGTTAGGAATTTTCCTATTTTCACTATGAACAATAATTTCCAGCTTCAGAAATACTCTCTTAACTCTATCTCTTTTAGCTTAAATTCTCCTTCAATATTATAGTTATATTTTATTAGAGTTTATTTTGCCTACTACAGACTAGTCTATTGCTTAAAAAATTGTTCTAGAATTATTTCATTTGTGTGTGTGTGTGTGTGTGTGTGTGTGTGTGTGTGTGTGTGCACGTGTGTGTGTGCATGTGTTGCCTGGCATGCCTGGTGCCCTTGTGAGTCAGGAGAGGGCATTGAATTCCTTAAAACTGGAATTATAGATAATTGGAAGCCACCATGTAGGCACCAGGAACTAAACACAGATTCTATATAAGAGCAATCAGTGGTTATAAACACCAACCTATCCCTTTAGCCCCAACTTAATTCTTAACACACAGTCTGTGGTGGTACTGTGTTCCTCAAAATATTGTGTGTTCCCCGAAATAAATTTATCTGGGGTCAGAGAACAGACAGCCACTAGAACAAAGCCAAAAATGGTGGCTAGAAAATGGGTCAGAGCAAGCCATAACAGAAGTTGGGCGGTGGTGGTGCACACCTTTAATCCCAGCACTTGGGAGGCAGAGCCAGGTGGATATCTGTGTGTTCAAGGCCACTTTAGAATCAGCTAAGCATGGTGACGCAAACCTTTAATCCCAGAAACCCAACCTTTAATCCCAGGGAGTGGGGGCAGGAAGAAAAAGGCATATAAAGCATGAGGACCAGGAAGTAAGGAGTAAAGCATGTAGTTAGTTAAGCATTTGGTTGGTTAAGCATTCAGGCTTTGGAGCAGCACAGTTCATCTGAGATTCATGTGGAGGAGGACTCGGAAGCTTCCAGCCTAAGGAAACAGGATCACCTGAGGAAATAGCAAGGTGAGATAGCTGTGGCTTGTTCTGCTTCTCTGATCTTCCAGCATTCACCCCAATAACCTGCCTCGGGTTTGTTCTTATTAATAAGAACGCTTTAAGATTCATGCTGCACACAGTCTTTCTGAATCATTTCAGTTTTAGATATGTCCTGAATAAAACACATAGCTGAGACTTTCTTTGGCGTCTCCTTAATATGAACTAATTTCCTTTATGCTTGTTGTTAATATAATTTGTCTCAATCTTGCAGTTTTGTTATAGTTCTTATAGAAAACATTTTATCATGTCTCCTCCGTTCTATGATATGGCCTCTGTGTGTTTCAGTTGTAATTCTTCTTGGAGGAATAAAAGGCTCTCTATCTCTGGTCCCATGTGCTTTCTCTGCTCATGCTATGAACCCTGTTGTCTGCTTCTCTTCAGCTTATTGCTGTGTCAGTTCTACTGTAATGCTTTACCTCTCACCTGTTCGCTTCTTTCTTTTTCCTAAGCCCTTTCAGTATCCAAAATGTCATCATTTCTACATCACCAGAGCAGACAATTGCTTAGAGTTCTTCCTTGAACCACTTCTGTTTTCATTGTGGGTATACATTTAGTATATTTAGTATGCAAATTCACCAAATGCAAGCTGATGCCCTTTCCTGAGTCTGTTTTTTTTTTTTTTTAATTAGAAGCTAATATCTTCATGCCTAGTAGGTTCCTAAAGATGACCCCATAAAAGCCAGGTGCTTACATTTAAAAATGTTTCCCTGTCAAGATAACACAAAGAACACATGACCTAGATATAAAACACACTCCACATAGTTGACTTTCCCTTTTTTTTTTTTTTTTTTTTTTGTAGTGGTTATTTCTACAAAGTCACATAAATATTGAATTTGATAAGACGAAATCAGTTTCCCCAGAAGAAGTATAGGGTTAAGTTCCTGTGAGACTTTGGTCAGAATATTTTTATCAACTAATTAATACATAACCTTGTTTTACATGCATTTCTCCTTAAGGATGCTTTTTCAATAAATGTCTTTTATTGATCAACATTGAACTTACAGCCAACAACACTATGACTCTTGCCTGAAAGACATTTATCTACCACATACATATTCCCTTCACCAGGCACATGATAACCTTCAGTTAAGAAGATTGATCCATCTCACCACAACACTTGGGGATCATTTTGAAAAGAAAACTCACCAACAAAAGAGCAAACAACTCACAAGCCTGCTACTAGCCACAAAACATACTTACATTAGATTATCAGAAGGGGGAACACCAAACATTGGTTTGTCCAGTGTCAGCTAGTAATTTGAGTGGTGAAAGATGCAAGTGTCCCAAGGATTGCACATTTGTGGGTCCACAGAAAAGCTGCATCAGCAAAGATTTTACCGATTTTTCAATTACAAATTGCACTTAATAAGTGGGCAGTTTGCAAATTCAGAAATTGTAATAAATGGACTGATGATAACTGGCTTAAATCTTTCTCTAAATTTCTTTGAAATACATTTTTTTTGCTTTGCTTTGATATTATTTTTGAGAGTTTTGATGTCAGCCTAATTCCTTCTGTTCAAGAAAGCTACTGGATCTTTTTTCTTGAGGTCATGGAGGATGTGTGGCTCTTGTATTTAAAAGTCTGACAATTGCATTATACTGTGTTTCAGACTTCATTGCACCAGCTTGCTTTTCTGTGTTCCACACTTCCCCTTAATACACAGATCCAGGTTCTCTTTCAATTCTTGAATTATAATTACAAACACTGTGTCCCCATGAGAGCCAGAGATTATACTACAAAAGTCCTAGCCCCATATGTGGGAAACCTCCTTTTAGCTTGTGGTCAGAGGAGTCCAAGAGTCTCCCCACACAGTATAGGTTATTAATATTGCCCTTGGCTGCCTTTCAGAGTTTGAAGATAAGATCCTAGTGCCGGGGACACCACAGACTTCAGACACAGGCCTTAAAGGAATGATGTTGGAAATGACTTGGAATTCTCCTTCTTGAGAATTAGCTCTTATTGGAGAAAGTGGGGAATTGCAATCACCTACTTAGTGGATTGATGTTATTTGATGTAGTAAATGCAGTAGTAAATTTTAAATGAAATTGAATAACCCTGAGTTTGGTATATATATATATATATATATTAGTAATGTCTCTTTTCTTAGAATAAATTGTCCCCTTTTCTCTCTTCCAATTAGTTTTAGCTTGAAGTTTTGATTTGGTTTTTTTTTTTTTTGTTTTTTTGTTTTTTTTCTTTGTTTTTTTCACATATTAGGACAGTGATCCCTGCTTGCTACCTAGTCCCATTTGATTGGAGGACTTTTTTTTTCTGGCAGAGAGGGTTTCTTTACATTTCATTGAAGCAAGTGAGTCAAGGTGGAAGGACCTTAAAACAACTAGCCTCATTACATACACAGTCAAGAGCAGAGAGAAATGAAAGTGCTCATGCTTTTATTACTTTCTCCTGCTGTGGAATGTCCTTCTGAACACTGTGAATGTGTGTTGCTCTAATTGATTGGTAATAAAGCAGTTTTGGACAATGGCAAGGCAAGATAAGGTTAGATGGTATGATCAAACTGAGGATGGAGATGAAGAAGGGCAGAGTTGGTGCAGATGCCAGCCAGCTGCCAAGGAAGCAAGACATGTAGAACATGAAGTAATAAACCACAAACCATGTGGCAAGGCAAAGTTAAGAAATATGGGTTAATTTACCTAGCTAGTAATAAGCTTGAGCCATCAGCCAAGCATTTATAATTAATATAAGCCTCTGAGTGGTAATTTGGGAAGTAACTGCTGGGTATAATTGGGTGTATGGGACAGAAAGCTCTGCCTCCAGATACATTCTCCTTTCTCATACAGTCCAGGACCCAAATCTGGAGAATGGTACCTCCCCAACACACACACACACACACACACACACACACACACACACACACACTCACCATGGAATGAGTTGCCCATACTAATTAACAGAATCAAGACAATCTCCCACAAGGCACACCCACACCCCAACCTGATCTAGGCAATCCCTCATTGGGACTCTTTTCCAGGATGATTCTAGACTGTGTCAAATTGACAATTAGAAATAACCATCACACAGTCAGACTGTCCTTAAATCCAGGTTGGCCCCTTTGACTCTTAGTACCATGAGCAAAATGGTCCTTAGTTGTCTCACTAAGGATAAATCATTGGCAAGAGCTTCCTTAGAAGGATGAATATTGAGATATTCTTATACCAAATGCTTGGGATCAGTTGAGTATCAGATTCTGTAGTACATTTTCTTTCTTCTCCTGTAATATTATCATAGATATTACCAGTCTATGAATGACCCCAGACCTGAATTCTGAAGTCAAAGATGCTCCAAATCTGAAAGTATTTGAATGCCTTGCTGCTTCTCGGGAGATTCAACTGTTAGAGCACTTTAGTTTGCAGATTTTTGAGTTTAGGATCCTCAGTATGGAATAAGAAATTTCTCTTGAAAACCATCTTTACTTGATGAACTTTTCCAGACAAATAAGTTTGCTAAAAATAAAGCAGAAGATACAAGACATTGTCAAATAAAACATAAATATATTGAGTATTGTTTTTAATGAATATCCACCTATACATAAAACACTAATTTTTGTGGGAATATAATATAATATGATAAAATACAAACTAACAGCTAGGAATTAGACAAAACAAACATAAGAATAGGAGCCCAAGAAAAGGCACAAGAAACAAAGACCCATTCATTACTAAAACCAGGAATCTCCTAAAAAACTAACCTGAAAGCCATAATGTGCAAAAAGTACCTGTAAGTTAAAAAGGGAGAAGAATATATAAAGAGCCATGACATGACATTATGAGACAAGAAATCTCCACTGATGCCATTTAGTTCATTTCTGTTGGCCATCTTCTGCTGGGCATTTAGTCTACCTTTAAGAGTTGTTTCCTCAGTAAGACTCCTTTGGAGGAAACTAAACTTTCATTTGAAAGCGGTTATCAATCGGAGATAGCTTCCGGGGTAGAGGGCATGTGTCCACTTCTCCTTTCAGCTCCAGAACCCCGCCTGGTGTAGAAATGCACAGGACCTGCGCATGCTGCCTCAGTCTCTGTGACCAAATATACACACTGTACCTGCTGTGTTTAGACACCCTTATTTCTTTGGTGTTCTCCATTAACTTTGGCTCTTAGACTCTTGTCACCTCTTCTTCTGCAGGGCTCCATGAGCCTTGAGTAGAGATGTTTTATGGAGACAGTCTGTTTAGGGCCAAGTGTTCAGATGCCTCTCTTTCTCCGCATGATGCCTGGCTGTGGATCTCTATTTGTTCCCATCTGCTTCAGGAGGAAGCTTCTCTGACAGTGCCTGAGAAAAACGCTTATTTATGAGTATAGAAGAATGTCATTAGGAATCTTTTACTGCTATGGGGTTTTTGTTTGGTTGGTTGTTTTATTTTGATTTGTCTTTAGAACCGTAATGTTTTATTTTACCCTAGGTCCTTGGGCTATCTAGTCACGGGTTCTTGGTCATCTAAGCAGTGTTGGGTATGGGTTCTACCTCATGGAATGGTTGTTAAATAATAACAGATATTGCTTAGTGACTCCTACAAACTCTGTGCCACCATTGCACTAGCATACCTTGCAGGCAGGACACCATTGCAGACCACTGAAGCACTGTCTTCAGACAGAATGCAAGTCTTCGGCTGGGCTCAGTAGCAATAAAGGCTGTGATTCATTGGGGATTATATTTCTCCTTTGGTAATGTGCAGAGTACCTTCCTGTACCCAAGATGCTAGCATAGAGGAGAAGGCTCTTTGAAGGTACCAGTTTGACTTTTCAACATTCAATGAGTTGTGTAGGTTTTGTATTCAGCACTGGGATCTTGCTACCAGTTTATGAAGAACAATCTATAGTATTGGCAACAGCCTGGGTTCTTTTGGGGTTCCCAAAGAACTCCTTTGCCCACAATTCAGTTAGATATAAAGCTGAAAACTTTATTTGGTAACAAGAGATGGACCATTGGTGCTTGGTCTCCTCCATTATTTGACAATTTTATTTAGATATCCTTAATAAATGTATGTATTTTAGGAAGCTTCTACTGTACTAAGTTTTCACACTACCCCACAAATGACCCTTAATTTTGTTTGTCTCTCTCACTATGTCCTCCCTTATCCCCTTCTTCCCTCTCAGCCTCTACTTGATCCTTCCATCCTGTCCCTCTATCCATCTATAACCATCTATTCTATTTATCTTTTCTAGACAGACCTGTCTGTGCACACCCTGCCAAGTACCTTACTCTATACCTACCTTGAGTGGTTCAAGATTGTAGTTTGGTTGTCATTGACTTAAAAGCTAATATCCACATATAAGTAAATATATACCACAATTGTCTTTTGGGGTCTGGGTTAAGTCACTCAGGATAATTTTCTTTTAGTTCTATCCATTTACCTTTAAATTTCATGATTTTTTTTAATTGCTGAGTAATACTCCATTGTGCAAATGCACCACATTTTCTTCATCCATTCTCCTGTTGAAGGACATCTATATGTTTTCTAATTTCTGGCTACTATGAATAGAAAAACAATGAACATGTTTTGGCAAGTTTCTCTCTATAGTAGAACAAATTGACCTTTGGGTATAAGCTTGAGTGGTATAGCTGGATCTTGAGATAGACTGATTCCCACTTTCCTGAGGAACTGCCACACTGATTTCTAAAGTGGCTTTACAAGTCTGCAACCTCACCAGCAAAGGATTAGTGTTTTTCTTGTTCCACATCCTCATAAGAATGAGATGTCATTTGTTTTATTGACTTTACCCATTATGATAGGTGTAAAATGAAATCTCAAAGTAGTTTTGATTTGCATTTTCTTGATTGCTAAGGATGTTGTATATTTTTTAAAGTGCTTGTCAGCCATTTGAGTTTCCTCCTTGGTAATAGTTTTTATATAGGTACATCATTATTTAATTGTGTGGAACCAACCCAAGAGGAAAAAAGTCTGTGGCAGTCAATAGGGCTGAAAGGATTTGGAGATCCAAAGAGCATTTTGACATCAGACATGAAAATGCAGAGTTTGGATTTTTCCCAGCTGGGTTTAGGTCTTGCTTGGGTCCAGTATTTTCTAACAATGCTCCATTCCCTATGTTTTGGAATAGTAATGCATATCCTGTGCCATTATATGATGAAAGTATGTCATCTTATTTTTATTTTGTTGTTATAGGGTATTATAGTTAAGAGATTGCATGAATCTAAGAAGAGACTTTGAACTTGATACTTTTAAACATTGTTGAATCTGTGATAGTCTATGGGGACTTTTGAAGTTGGACTGAATGCATTTTTGTGTTATAGGTACAAGCTTTTGGGAGACAGGGAGTGGAATGTGGTGGTTTGAAAGAAAATGCCCCCCAAAGAGAGTGGCACTAATGGGAGGTATAGCCTAGTTGTGGTCTTGTTGGAACAAGTGTGTCACTGCAGAGGCAGGCTTTGAGGTCTCATATATGCTCAAGCCCAGTCCAGTGAGGTAGTCCACTTCCTATTGCCTTCTGATTGAAAGATAGCCAGCACCATGTTTGCCTGCACACCATCATGCTTCTCTCCATAATGATAATGAACTGAACCTCTGAAGTGTAAGCCACCACCTCAATTAAATGTTTTCCTTTATAAGTGTTGCTGTGGCCATGGTATCTCTTCACAGCAATAGAAACCTTAACTAAGACAATTGGAATGTCTGTTTTGTGCCAATATAATGCTGTTTTTACTACTATGGCTTTGTGATACCACTTGAAATGAGAGATGGCGATACCTCTAGCAGTTCTTTTATTATTCATGATTGTTTTAGTTATCCTGGGTTTATTATGTTTCCATATGAAGTTGAAGACTGTCCTTTCAAGATTTTATGAATAATTTTGTTGGCATTTTGATAAGGACCACATTGAGTCCTTAGATTGCTTTTGGGAAGATGGCCATCTTTACTTTATTAACCCTATTGATCCATGATTATGGATGATCTTTCCATTCTCTATATTTTCTTCAGTTTCTTCCTTCGGTGTCTTACAGTTTTTATCATACAAGTATTTCACTTGCTTGGTTGTCTTATTGCTCTAGCTAAGATTTTCAAATACTATATTAAATAGGAATGAGGAAAGTAGACAACTTTGTCTTCTTCCTGATTTTAGTGGAATTGCTTTGCATGTCTCTCCATTTAAGTTGGTGTGCTGAAAACTGCCTCTATTATGTTGAGATATGTACTTTGTATCCCTAATTATTCCATGACTTTTAACAAGAAACAGTGTTGGATTTTATCAATGACATTTTTCTGCATTTAATAAGATGATCATGTGATTTTTATCTTTCAGTTTGCTTATATCGTGATTTACATTTATCAATTTAACTATATTGAACTATCTCTGAATCTCTGGGATGAAGCCTACTTGATCATAATAAATTATCTTTTTATGTAATATTGGGTTCAGTTTGCATGTATTTTTTACATCTAAATTCATAGAGGAAATTGGTCTATAATTCTCTCTTTTTGTTGGATTTATGTGGTTTGAGTATGAGGGAAACTGTGGTCTCATAAAACAATTTGGGCAATGTTTCTTCTATTTCTAGTTTGTGTAATGGTTTGAAGATTGTTGGTATTAACTCTCCTTTGAAAATCTGGTAGAATTCTGCACTAAAATCATCTGGCCCTGGGCTCTTTTTTGGTTGGGAGACATTTAATTACTGCTTCTATTCTTCGAGAGGTTATAGACCTGTTTAAATTGCTTATCTGATCTTGATTTAACGTTGGTAAGTGGTTTGTATCAAGAAATTATCCATTTCTTTTAGATTTTCCAGTTTGGTAGAGTACAGGTTTTTGAAGTATGCCCTGAGGATTCTCTGAATTGCCTCTGTGTCTATTATTGTGTCCCCATTTTCATTTCTAATTTTGCTAATATTAATACTCTTCCTCTGACTTTTAGTTAACTTGGATAAAGGTTTGTCAACCTTATTAATTTTCTCAAAAAACCAACTCAGTTTCATTTTTCCTTTCTATAATTTGTTTGTTTGTTTGTTATTTTATTGATTTCAGTCCTGAGTTTGATTATTTCTTGCCATTTACTCCTTTTGAGTGTGATTTCTTCTGAACAACTCATTACAAAATAAAAAAAAAAATGTGTAAAGACAAAAATTAAAACCCTGTTAGAACTGAATGAAAATGAATACAAAATATATCCAAACTTTTGGGACACAATGACAATGGTTCTAAGTGACAAGTTCATAGCACTAAATGTCTCTATAAAATAACATGGAGAGATCTCAAACTAGTAACTTAACAGCACACCTGAAAACTCTGATTGGAAGACTTTTGACCCTCCTTTCATCCAAGTTGGTGTTCTTCATTAAAGCTGTGTTTCTTGTAAATAATACATAGATAGGTTTGTGTCATGAACTCTTCAGTTAGCCTGTGTCTTTTGATTTGGCAGTAGTGGCCATTTATATATATTTACATATATTTTACTTATATTTATATTTCCTATCAAAGGGAGCAGCTGCTCCTTCCCTACAGTTAAGTCTTTATTATTTTCTGCTTTTCTTGCTATGGCTGCTATCTTCTGTTCCTCTGCATTGCACTTATCCTCTTTTTCCCCTCTGGCATCTACAACCCTTTCAATTTATAAACACCTGAGAGTTTCCTTAGTGTGTGTGTGTGTGTGTGTGTGTGTGTGTGTGTGTGTGTGTGTGTGTGTGTCCTCTTTGCACCATGGTGGCCACTGGTATTTAAAGTTACTATTGAAATATTTGTGTATTATTGAAGTCAATGTTTGGTTGATTTTTATTGCCATTGTTTGAGTTCTTATCGCACTTTATGATTTAATAATTGTGGCTTCATATTACTTTCTTCAGCCAAAGAATTTTTTTCCAGCAGATATAGATTATTGCAGAAAGCCAAAACCTGTCAAAATGCAGAAAACAATTGACTGGTGGGTTCCCAGGCACAATTGATATAAGTACAAACTAAACCCTAGACCAAAGGTTCTAGGAACATTATGGAAAATGAAGTTGAAAGATTATAAGTTCCAGAAGACCTTGGCATCTCGAGGAAAGTATTTTCTATGATAGGAAAGCTACACCCATGAAATCTCAACATGATGACTGCCTAAAGAAGACCTGGAAAATGGCAATATCAACTGATATGCCAATGTAAATGAGGAAATCTCACATTACTCCATGCCTAAAGATCTACAGACAAATAGTGATGGCAGAAAGGAGAATCACTCTTTTCCAGGAATAAGCCTCCAATTTAGTTGTTCCATAATGAATGGTCAGCCATAAAAACATGTAAATACAAGCAACATTCAGTAGGTTGTGTTTGCATATATATGTATATATGTATATGTATGTGAATATATATTTGTAATAATAAAAATTAAAGGAAAAACTATCAGGAGTTTGAGATGGAGTACAGTAAGGAAACTATAAAAATTTGAATGGGGAGAGGATCAGGTGGAAATGATGCAAATATTGTACTCTGTTAGTAATTCTCAAAAAACTAAAAAAATATTTGAGTGAAAGCAATATATCTCAAATTCAGAAAATAATCCCTATGACACCATAGCCAATCAATCTTGCATGTTTCTAATACTATCAAAAGAGCTTGATACATTCAATGTGACTATTCTTTCTCCTTTCCATTTTCATATATCTTCCAAATTATAATTTCATTCCTGTAAGACCAGCAAAGATGAAAATAACATCCAGTCCCTGATAACTGTTATAGACTTTGACAATAATCTGCATACCAAGTTCTATATATTATTCAAACTCTGTTTTTATTTGTTTTATAAAATAAATAAATAACAATTTCTATATATTAACTACATGAAATTTTAATTAATGTGCTCAATTATTCAAAACTAAAGGGTTGCAGTTTGTTCTCTATAGTATCTGTGCCAACAAAAATTAAGAGTTTTGTTATTTTTAATTGTGTTGCCTTAGATAAGAATGATTTCAACACCTCATCCTGTTGCCTCCACCTCCCATATGCTGGGGTTATGGGCTTGTGCCACCAGACCTGGTTTTCCATAGCTCCTTAATCAGAGAGTTATCTTCGTTTATTTTTGTGTTTAATTATAAATAAGATGTAAAGTTAGACTTCATCCTGTTTAAAACTAATGTTAAATCTGCATCACAGCTTTTGATTTGCCTTGAAGGAAATGTCAATGAGTAAATTTCTTGCACTGCATAATTCTGGCCCCTAAAATGTTGATATATTCAGCTAAGCTGGAGGGGTGGTGCCCAAACTAAGACATTTTAATTTAATGTCTTGATATTTTGAAGTGGTCATTTTTGGGTTTAAAGAAAGGTCCCAAGCTAGGTAATAGAGTTCTGTGATACACAACATGTCTCAGCTATAAGTGACAGTGGATATTCACGTATACAAATAACATTTGGATTGAGAGTAAATTATGCAAAATAAAATATTTTATTTAACCATGTGCATATGGTTGGTCAGAACTTTGATATTTAAAGCTTTAGAGTGTACTAATGGTGTGTGTGTGTGTGTGTGTGTGTGTGTGTGTGTGTGTGTGTGTGTGTGTGTGTGTGTGTGTGTGTGTGTGCCCGGGCACACACATGTTGGATTTGTGAGATCAAGCCTAGTGGCAATGATTGTTTCTAAGTCTCAGCCAACTCTGATTCTTAGTCTTGCTGGTACTTGAAGGCCATTGTCACAACCATAGCAACATTTCCTACAGTTCGAGTCTAAACAAGTCTGTGGAAAGATAAGGAATTCATTTAGGTCTATAACAAATTCTTCCCATCTCTACACAACCAGTGTCTTTTGCTACATGTTATAAGGAGGAGTTCAGGATAGTCCAAGCCATTGTGATCACTCAGTTTAACTGGTGAAACATAGTTTAATTGTTCTTCTTGCATCTGTTCAACTGTCTCAGCCACCATCAACATGATTTCCAGAGTAGCAGTTTGAACACACAAGTCAAATGATGTCATTCCACCTTTCAGAAACTTACAGAGGGCTCCCTGTTCTCTTGTTATACCCTCCAGTCTCTTACTGGTTCTGAAGGTGGCCAGTCATGATCTAACTTTGGGCCTTTTGTGGGGCTTACTTAACCTTACTCCCCTCACCTCTTTTCTTATTTAACTATCCTCCTCACTCCTGTTCCCATCTTTCTTCTACATAAGGCCTATTTTGACCATGCTGACTGTATTGTTTAATACTGGAACTTGCAAGCCTCTTTCTATAGAAGTTCTTTCTTACCACCATTAGCCCAGTGTATTGTAACACGGCAATTATTAGCCACTAATATGCCACAAATATTTTTATTATGTGTATGGTGGTTATTGTCACCGTGCATCTACCTTTACTTGTATGTACATTTCATGAAAGGAGAGATTCCAGCTTTTATTCAAGGCTAGCACAACAGGCAGGCTTCCTGAAACAAGTGTGTATTGTTAGTAAACTAAACTAAATATGCCCTATGATGGCTGTTTCATTTGCATTTATACTAACGGTGTGTGGGTTTTAGCTTTCCCTACATCCTTAGCAGTAATTGTCAAGTGATGACTTTGGCTAGCTCCTTTACTTCTCTGATATTTCAGCATTTACCCCTGTTTCTGACTCTGGGTTTTTACTATTAAGACCAATTAGAATTCATGCTACATTGTCCTTTCATTTTTTTTCCTCATCAAGTACAATTGGTGGAACTCATATGCTCTTAGATATGTGGTCTTCTAGTAAAGTGTGGGCAACTCATCAGGAGCCATATCCCTAAAGTAAGCTGACTCTTTCTATACCACCATCCATAAATTGCCAATAGCTCCTCAAGTATGGGATGAACTTCGTTCCCACCTCCCAATTCCATGCTGGAATTTTTGTCTGGCTTGAGCTTATAAAGGTCTTGTGCATGCTGTTCCAACTACTATGAATTTATATGTGATTGGAAAACAGTTTTCTTGATGCTGTCTACCATCTTTGGTTCGTACAGTCTTTCTACATCTACATTGATCTCTGAGCCTTGGAAGGAGGAGGTAGAATATAAATGTTACATTTAACAATTCTCTGCACCTTGAGCAGATGTGGGTCTCTGTGTCATCAATAGCAAAAAGAAGATTCTCTTATGAGGGCTAGGAGATACACTGATGTATGGGAATAATCACAAGTCATTAGGCATTAGTTTAATAATCATAGTACATTCTCACCTAGGGCCTATGATTTGTCTAGCTACAGGTTCTTTACCATGGTATCAATGTCAGTTATGGATATTAACTTGTGGAATGGCTCTTAAATCCAATTAGAATGTGGTTGGTTAATCCCTTGATATCTCTGCCACTATTGTACCGGTGGGCAAGACTTCCTAAACCAGTCATTACTGAAGGGTGCAAGGTTCATAACTGGATAAGAGTGATTTTCCCCCATAGAAGCATGCATATTACCTTGCAGCACTATGAATGCTAGACAGAAGGGATAAAGCTTCCAGGTCTGTAGCAGGACTCTTAAGGCGTCTTATTAATAAGATCAAACTCAGAGCCAGGTATTGGGGTGAATGCTGGAAGATCAGAGAAGCAGAACAAACCACAGTTTCCTCCCCTCTCCAGTTCCTCAGCTGGTCTTGTTTCCTCAGACTGCAAGCTTCTGTGTTCTCATCCCAATGGCTATCAGCTGAACTGCTGCTGGAAAGCCTGTATGCTTAACCAGCCAAATGCTTGTAGTTTCTGGTCTTCACACCTTATATATCTTTCTCTTTCTGCCTTCACTCCCGGATTAAAGGCTCACTTCTTGGGATTAAAGGCGAGTGTCACCATGCCTGGCTGTTTCCAATGTGGCCTTGAACTCACAGAAATTTCTGTCTTTGAAATGCTAGGATTAAAGGCATGAGTGCCACCATTTTCTAGCCTCTGCCTGTCCTCTGACCCCAGATAAATTTATTAGGGTGAACAATATTTTGGGGAACACAACACCACCACACAGGCCAGTACCAGCTTGACATTTTTCACGTTCTATGACTCAAATATGTGGTTTCTTCAGCAGCAGGATCTTTCTCTCAAGTGCTGGAAATGGCACAAGTCTTTAATGTTTCTGAATTTATGAGAACTCACTGGCCAGTAACTATAAAAATAGTACCTCCTTTCTGGCTTTGGGCTTTGTATTTGTTAATCTGTAGCATCTACTAGTGACATCATTGCCCCATGTAATATAACTGCATTCAAACTCTTTTGATATATATGTGTGTATGCATTTTAGGAAGTTTCTACAGTAATATGTTTCCATATGACTTTTTTAAAAGTCTCTAGTGTTAATTATTCCTTTCTATATTCCCTCCTTTACTCTTTCCTCTCATCCCCTAGCCTATTTAACCTTTCCTGTTCCATTACCCCTTATAATCCCATGCCCTACAGTGTCCTATTCTCCCTCCCTTGGAATCCTCTCCAATATAGCTCTTTCCTAATTTCTTGACCTCTAAGGGCATTCCAAATGGGTATTCATTTTTAGCAGTACAATTTATTGAAACTATCACTCTTCTCTCTCTCTCTCTCTCTCTCTCTCTCTCTCTCTCTCTCTCTCTCTCTCTCTCGTGTGTGTGTGTGTGTGTGTGTGTGTGTGTGTGTGTGTGTGTGTTAGGTAATTGTTAAAAATCATTCATCTAAAAAATATAAGGAGTCAATTCTCTTCAGTTTGTCTGTGTGACTGTTATTATGCCTGTCGCGTGCTGCTTATTAGTTATCCATTTGGAGATTTGTTACTGCAATGCTTCCAACATTCTTCCTTCTGTTCGAGACTTCTTTGGATATTCAGGGTCATCGGCTTTTCTATATGAGTTTCAAGAATTTTTTTTCCAAAATACTGTGAAAAATACTACTCGCATTTACTTGGGGAGTTTCATCAATCAAAACTCTAAAAACAGAACTAGTATAGCAGCAGCCTCAGCCCTAGAGGAAGTGGAGCCAACATGACAACAAGACACTTCTCCCCCCACATTTGTTGTAGCATTGTTTATAACAGCCAGGACGTGGAATCAACCTGGATATCCATCAGTGGATGAATGTATAAGGAAAATATAGCAAATGTGTGTCCTCTTCTGAAATAACTTTAGCTTTTGAATCAAGAAACACGTTATACTGGTTGGTTTTGTGTGTCCACTTGACACAAACTGGAGCCATTAGAGGAAGGAGCCTCAGTTGAGAAAACACCTCCATGAGATCCAGCTGTAAGGCATTTTCTTAATTAGTGATCAATGGGGAAGGATCTAGCCCATGGTGGGTGGTGCCATCCCTGGACTGGTAGTCCTGGGTTCTATAAGAAAGCAGGATGATCAAGCCAGGGGAAGGAAGTCAGTAAGCAGCATTCCTCCATGGCCTCTGCATCAGCTCCTGTCTCCAGGTTCGTACCCTGTTTGAAGAGAAGGGTTTAATAAAAGCAACCCATTTAAGGCCGAGTGCTCTAAAAGTCTCTTATTTTCTGTACATTATCCACTTTGTGGCTCTCTATGTATACTATCTACTACCAGAAGAAGCTTCTGTAATGAGGGTTAAATGATGTGCTGAACTATACATATAGCAATTTGTCATTAGGAGTCCTTTTATTTCTATAGTAATCCAGCAGAATAATAGTATGCTTTCTGCTGGGGCTGTGACTTATCTAGTCTTAGGTTCTTGGACTCATTACAAGAATTAGATATGGGTTCCACCTCATGAACCAGGCCTTAAACCCAATAAAAGGTGCTTGGTTACTCCCATAACATTTGTGCTACTATTGCACAAGTGAGTGTGTCTTGCAGGTAATTTTCTATTATTACTTATAGAATTTGTAGCTGGATGAGACTGGTTATTACTTTTCTTCCCCAGTAGTATGCTGTCTTAGTCAGTGTTCTACTGCTATGAAGAGATACCATGATCATGGCAACTCTTAGAAAAAGAAAACATTTAAGAGGTTTGGTACAATATCATAATGGTGGTATGCAGGCAGACATGGTGCTAGAGAAGTAACTGGGAGTTCTACATCAAGATCCATAGGCAGCAGCAAAAGCGAGATTCTGGGCTTGGAAAGAGTTTTTTGAAGCCTCAAACCCAGTGACACACTTCCTCCAACAAGGCCATATCTCCTAATCCTTTCAAACAGTGTCACTCCCTGGAGACCACACATGTAAATCTATGAGCCTATGGAGGCCATTCTCATTCACACCACCGTACATGCATAGTACCTCCCAACACTGTGAACACTGGTCAATAGGAGTGAATCTCCCAGTTGATCACCAGCTTGATCTCTCCATATTTGGTAACATAAGTATGTGTTTTGCTCAATAACAGGGTCTTATTGTCAGGTAATGGAGGAAACCTAGTTGCATTGGCAAGAGCCTCTAATGTTTAGGGGTGAGTGATTAAGACTCCTTTGATCAACAACTCAAAAGCATATGACTCATTCCTGGTGCTGGGAATTTTGTTTGGCAGCATATGATATCTAGTTGAGTATCTACTCTATATCACAGTGGATTTCTGATTTTTGTGTTCTTTAGTTTTGAACTGTGCGTTTATATTCAGTAACATCTGTGCGATGCTGCTAACCCAGAGGTAAGGGGTTATGATGCAATGTCCCTGCCCCTCATGCCACCTGCTGCCTCGTCCTTCCCCAATGTGCAATGTTTAGTTCTGTGACACTTTAGAGTATACTAGCTTGGAACAGATTTTTATACTACTTTCTGAACAAAAGATATAAGTTTCATACAAAGTATAAAAAGTTACTCCTATTATACTGAATAATCAGGAATGGCTAATTTTTACCAGGGGTTAGAGAAAGAGGCAACTATTCTATTTGTTTTTAAAATACAATTTTAATTAGTCTAACATTTTAATGAAGTTCGAGCCCCTCCAAGATCCTCTGACTAAGCAGATTTGGTAATTAGCATATAAGCATCATCTGCTTTGATTACTACAAACTAGCTGTGGATGTTGCAGATGCTGAGAAGGTCCTTGAAAGTCTCCCATACCTCAAGGTCAGCTGTGAGGTCAGCTCATGCTCCTGTTCACCTTTGCATTTTTAGTTCAATTTCGGATCAAGGGAACAGCTTTCTTTCCTGTGTAGTAATCTCATCTATTCATCTTAAATGTTTCCTTTTACAATATTTGCTTTGCTTTTTTTTAATTAAGAAATTTTTATTCACTTTATATAACAATTACAGATTCCCCTCTCTTCCCTCCTCCTACCCTCCTCCAAGCCTTCTCCCAACCCATGCCCCCTTCCCTCCTCTGAAATGGCATCGTCTCCCAAGGGGAGTCATCAGAGCCTGGTATATTCAGTTGAGGCAGATTCAAGCCCCTCCCCCTGCATCAAGGCTGTGTTGTAACAAGTCTTTCTCTGTACCAACAGCCAACTTCCAAATAATGACACAGAAACTTCTTATTAATTATAAATGCTTGTCTTTAGCTTAGGCTTGTTCCTAACTAGTTCTAATTACTTAAATTGCCCCATTTATATTAATCTACATTCTGCCACTTGGCTCAGTTATCTCATCTCCCTACTGCCCATCCTGCTTCCTCCTTGTCTGGCTGGTGACTCCACCTTTCTTCAGAGTCCTCTCTGTCCCCAGAAGTCCCACCTAACTTCTTCCTGTTTAGCTATTGGCCATTCAGTTCTTTATTAAACCAATCAGAAGGTGCCTTGGCAAATACATATCTTCACAGAGTAAACAAATATTCTGCAACACTGTATAGAACTTTTTAAATCTCCATGTTGATTGATATTTCATACTATCTGATACTGAAATCTTGAATATTTGTTTTAGAAAGCAGTTTTTAGATTTATACATATATGATGCTTTTACACAAAGAGAAAGTCAGCCATGCAGGAATTCTATCTGATGAAGAGGAAATAACTTTATAAGTGATTACAGATAAATGTGGCACTATGAGGTACTCTGAAGGTATAGTATAGTACAATGTTAAATACAAGAAATGCAAACACACCTGAGGAGGGTTTCATGGGGCAGTGGTCATAATTCTGAGAAAGAAGAATGCACTTTGGAGGGCTAGGATGAGTGAAAATATTCAAAGAAATATAAATATTTATCTATAGCTGAAACACAACATAAATTTGAGGGAAATATACATGTATAATATTTATATTAATTTATATCTACTACAATTTCTGTCTTAGCTATTGAAGGAAAAGATGATGAAGGTGCTATCCATGGCACATCTTGCCTAAGATCTCAGTATGTGGGAGGCTGTGACACAAAGAAGGTGAGTAATAAAGACAAGGTGAGTATCCAGACAAGGACACAAGGCAAATTCAGTGCCAGGGACAACTACAGAGTGAGGCTTTGTCTCAAAAAAAGGTAACAATTTATTTATCTGCAGAAGATAAGAATGAGAGCACAAGGAGACTTCTGTTATACTGATTTTAAACTGTAAGAATTCAACCAGGGTAATGACACCAATGTGTGTGCATTTTATATAGTGTATTATGACAAGATGTGAAAGATGAATTGAGAAGAAAAGTTAAGAGCCCATTGCAGTAAGAACATAAAACAAAGGAGATCTAAATCTAAGCAATGGAACTGTGAGTGAGGGGGAAGGACATACTTAAAATATCACTTACAGTAAATGTAAGCACCTGCAGGACTTGGGATTTGTTAAAGAGTGGAATCACCCTAGATCATCTAATTTGAACACACCTGAGTATTTATGTTAATTACTGAGGAAGAAATCACAGCAAGCATGCTTAGTTTAAATGTAAGCATACTTAGCTTTAGAAAAGATGAATGTGAAATGTATTTGTATAACAAGACCCTGCCCTCTAACCCACATATACAAATAAACACCCTTTTCACTCACACATACAGGCTTATGATTTTTTTCCATTGGAACACCAGAATAATTAATGTTCATTACCAAACTGATGGGACTTAGAGCCACCATGGAAGCAAACCTCTGGACATATTCATAAGGGTGATTCTAGGGAAGTTTAAATGAGCCCGGGAGGACTTACCTGGAGCACGGGAACCACAATCCCATGGACTACATCCCCAGACTGAATAAAAAGGGAAAGTGAGCTGAGTACTAGTGTTCTCTCTCTACGTAAACTGACTGCTAGTGTTCATTCTTTCCCACCACCCCCATTGCTTTCCTTCCCTCCTTCCTTCCATCCCTCCATCCCTCCATCCTTCCCTCTTTTCCTGCTTCCAGACTATAGATTCAATGTGACCAACTGCCTCAAACTCATATTGCCATAACTTCCCCATCATCATAATCCAACCTAACTCTTTCATTGTTTAAGTTGCTTTTCTTGGACATTTTGTTGCCAACATATATACTCCTATTTTTCTCCAATCACTGGTAAAATTGAGACTTCACACAAATTCTCAGTCCAAAGATACTGGAAAGAAATCTGAGGAAAAAAAGTTAAGAGGCAAAAAAGTATCTTCCACAGCCCAATGGTCAAATATTCTGATTTTACTAGATGTAGCTTAAGTTCCCCAAATCTGCATTTAGTAGCTAATTCAGTGGATTGTAATGTCCTTCTCCACTGAACATACTATAGAGGCATTTCCCTAGATCCCTCTGTCCCTTAATTGAGCCTTATAACTGAGGATCTTCATGAACTTCTTGACCTGAATTCTAGGCAGTACCATAATTAACACAGAAAGATAAACTTCTCTAGTAGCTGAGGCATGAGCCTGGGGCAGAAAATACTAAGAAAAAGTACATCTCAGTATTTTATAGCACAGTAAGTGACCTGAGCCAAGATGAGTGTCACTAAGGAAGCTTCAGACAGACAATAAAAATCATAAAAACAACAAACTAGTTGAGCTGAAGAGCGTCATGTGTTGATCCATCACATTCCCAATAAAACAGTATCTGATGTTTTTCTCAATTGCAATTTGGGGGTGAAACCACAGAATCTGTCAAATGTACAGCAGCTAAAAAAAGAGTGTTCTCAGAAAGAAAGGATAGATATAAGCTCTGCCTGGTTTCTCAGTAAACTAAGCTCCAGCAACCATCCATCCACATGATTAAAAAAACAGCCTAGAAAAAGAGTTTATGCCTTCCAGACAACTTAGCTTATGTGGATCATAGATTTAAGTATAAAACACAAACCTACAAAACTCCTAAAACACACCATAGGGAAACACATAACTGTTCAAGAATTGGGTTTGTGATTTTTTTTTTCCGAGATGGGGTTTCTCTGTGTAGCTTTGGAGCCTGTTCTGGACTAGCCCTGTAGACCATGGTGGCTTTGAACTCACAGAGATCTGCCTGCCTCTGCCTCCCATGTGGTGGGATTACAGGCAGGCACCACCACCGCCCCTTGGCCTGATTGTGATTTTTTTTAATCACATTTAAGCAAAATCAAGCCTTAAGGAAAAAATATAATGTGTTGGATTTTATTAAAAGTAAAACTTTCATTCTTTTGAAAATAAAAGAGCATAGAGAAAATATTTTTAAAAGTTTGGACAGTAAACAAAACAAAACAAAACAATCAAACTCCTGGTCCCTTCAATACAGCAGAAAGCACTATGCAGACTGTGGGGAACAAAAAATCATCAGTGATCTTACCCAGTGCTGGCCCTTGAATGCTACAATCTCAATTTGCCAGGCAAGATGTACTTACGTGTATAATAGTGGCCTGGGTGCTGTGTGGGTATACAGCCAATGATTGGATTGGAGGCCAGTCCCATGGGGAATCCATACATCATACTGTAAACCCCGTCAAAAGCTGATGAATGGCCAGGCAGTCATGGCGCACGCCTGTAATCCCAGCACTCGGGAGGCAGAGGCAGGTGGATCTCTGTGAGTTTGAGGCCAGCCTGGTCTACAAAGCAAGTTCCAGGACAGGCACCAAAACTACACAGAGAAACCCTGTCTCGAAAAACAAAACAAAACAAAACAAAAACAAACAAACAAAAATCTCACAAATGGTGAATTTGTAGTCCCTAGGGAAGGCCAGTACTGTCGTTTTGCTAAATGACTGTATTGTCAAACTGCCTTCTAAATATGTCTACACCCATCTGTGAAACTCTCAACCTTGATCAGAGAAGCTTCTTTTAGCAATGGACAGAGGTTGATGCAAAGACTAATAACTAGCCAAAATCAGTGAGAAAAGTGAAACCTCAAGTGCTTGCCTCTAAATGGAATATAACACCTCAACCCCCCAAGGCTTGAGGAAAGTTACAGAAGAGGAAGGGGAAAGAGTATTTGAGCCAGAAGATGAAGAGAAGTACTGTGATATGCTGTGCCCTGGACAAAGAATGCCTGAGGCACTTAGGAACTCACACCAAGTATGACTACAGGTGTAAGACCTACCTGCCAAGATGAATTTTGTCAGCATAGATGGAGATGGGGGTCAGGTTCATGAGGCCCCGCCATCATCTGAGGAGCTATTGGCAGTTGATGGATGCTGGGGAAGGGAGAATCATTCTTCTTTGGGAGTGTGGCTACTAATAGGTTACCCATATTCCAATGGAAGACTATGTGTTCATCCCTATTTGACTCACTATGTTATTTTAAAAGAAAAGAAAATGGGAGCATAAAGTCATGAGTTATACATGCAGAGCTTCTAGGGGAAGTTCAAAAGAAAAGAAGTGGATCCACATAAGCAAGGTAGACCTGTATAAAATTTTCACAGAATAAAATAGCTCAGAGTTTAAGAGCACTGGCTGCTCTCTCCTGGAGGTCCTGACTTTGATTCCAGGCAACCACATGGTGGTGTACAACCATCTATATATAATGGGATCTGATGACCTCTTCTGGAATAAAGGTATACATGCAGATAGAGCACTCATACATGAAATAAATAAATAAATATTTTTTAAAAATAAATAACATTTATTAGGTAAAAATGTTCTCAAAATATACAAAGAACTCTTAAAGTTCATCAATAAAAAACAAAAAATCCTCAATTTAAAAATGAACAAAATGAATAGACAGAAGCCTTAGCAAAGTTCATTAAAATAGCAAATAAGTAGATAAAAATATATTTAACGTCATATGTCCTTAAGGAGCTGCAAATTAAAACAAAGTACAATCAATACACTGTACACCTGCAAAAGTGACTAAAATACAGAACAGTGACAGTGCTGAACACTGGTGAGGAATTGAAATGACCAGGACTCTCATGCATTGATGGTGGGAGTGTAAAATGGAAGACACTCCCACAGTTTCTTATGAGGCTACTTTTACCAGCTTATCATTTTCTACATGGAAAGAAAATGTTATCTGTTTCTAATAAAACTAAACATATTCCTACCATAACAGTAATTACCCAACTGTTAGACTCCCTGACATTTGCCTAAGCAAACTGAAAAGTGACATCTATTTTTAAAATATCTGCACATGGATGATTATTAGTACCTCTCTTTGTGATTGCTGAAACCTGAAAGCAACCTAGTTGTCACTCAGAAGATAAATGGGGGAGTAAACTGTGGACCATCCAGACAAGGTGCATTATTCAGTGCTAAAAGCAAATGAGCCGTGACATGGTGCAGCCTTAAATACACATTGCTACATGTAAGGAGCCAAACTGAAATGGCTGCATAATGCAAGATTGTCCCTATCTGACGTTCTATGAAAGATGCAAGTGTAGAGAGAGATCAGTGATTGTCAGGGACCAGAGGCCAGAAAGGAAGTATTGGTAGATAGGTAACATGTTGGGATGTTTAAAGCAGCTTTAAAAATGCTATAATGGTGAATACTGGTCATTACATATTTGTCAACACTAATAAAGTATACCAAGAGGAGCCCTGATGTAGCCAAGAGATTTTTTTTTAGCTGAAAATTGTTGTAACAAATGAGCCATGCTAATTCTAAATGTTAACCAGGGAAAGCAGGAGAATTAACAGTATGTATAGGAAGTCCGTCTACTTTCCACTACTCTGATATTTGATCTAAAATTCTTCTCAGGCTTGTCTTTCATATTTTCAAATACCATGCCCAGAGGTATTACATTCACGTGTTCTGCTCAAGCAGGGTGTTCCTTCTTATTTTTATTCTAAGTAATAGGTAGTTGACATTATGTTCTACAAAGCTATAAAACTATGGTAAAAAATAATTAGCAAAACACTAATACTTTAGGAGGCAAGAAATAGAAAAGATCACTATATTCTTACAAAACTACTTCTAAAGGACAAAGCCAGATGCCTTGACCACTCAACATTCACATCCATTATTTTTCTACATCTTTCTTTTCGCAAACATCTTCTGACCTAACTAGCAGTTGAGGAAAGCTCAACAGAAAACAACTAACTCACTCACCCAAATTCTGAAAAATTTGAAATGAGACATAAGCAAAGATGTAAAAATCAGCACAACATCTTTACCTTTATGGAATTTATGATTCAAGCATACAAATTCAAAAAACACTCATTCTCCTACACACACAATTCTTTGTCCACCTCCTCTCCCCCGCCCCCTCACTTATGGACTTCCTAACACTTCACAATGCAGAGAAATGGCCACTGAAACAACACATCTCTGAACTTAAGAGAACACCTTTATATACAAAAGAGTATCTAACCCATGAACTACCAAGGAGATAGTACAATCACTGTATCCTAGAGATCCCATTACTAACTGAAGAGGCGCTCATAAGATCAAGCTAAACTTAAGATTCCTGAGTTGTCCATCTTACTGAAGCAGCTGAAGTAAAAATGCAGTGTAGAGCTCCTGTCCATCCCGGAACTCCCATCTGGACTAGAGGTAGGTGCCTGGGGTTATAGCCAGAGAGGCAACTGCCCCTGGGTCCCACCATTGGACACAGCCCATCCCGGGAGGATTTGCCTAACTTGGCTCCAGTTTTCAGTCAATTGGCAGGCCCTGCAGGAAGGCCCCCCATTTCCAAGACTGCAGGCAGACACTGCAGTCCCCACACCCTGCCCCCACACCCATCTGCCAGAGACCCCAGCCACATCCTGAGAATCAGAGACCAGCCCCCAGCTTCCGTTCTGCCCTGGAACTCCCATCTGGACCAGAGGAGCTCCCATGTGGACAAAATAAGGAGACCCCAGGGACTTCTCCAGACTCAGAGTCCAGCCCCCCAGCTCCTATCCAACCAGCACTCTCATCTGGACCAGCGCTCCCATCTGGCCCAGAGCTTCCATCTGGACCAGAGAGAGGCTCCCTAAATCTGTCAGCTCTCTCTGGACCAAGTACACTGATAAGACCAAGAACGAACCCAAGAGGAGATGGGCAGACATCAAGGCAGAAGTACATACAACAAAATAAAGAGCAATACAGCATCAACAGAACCTAGCCCTTTTCCAACAGCTAGACCTGAACATCACGGAATGGAAGAAGAAGAAGAAGAAGAAGAAGAAGAAGAAGAAGAAAACAACCTTATAAGTAACATCATGAAGAGGCTAGAGCCTTATATAGAAGAAATCAAAAATGAAGTAGAGGAACAGACAAACAAAAAATAGGAGGAATGCTATAAAAAACTAGAGGAAAGGACAATTAAAATAGAAGAAAACAATACGTCCTTGAAAGAAAATCATGAAAAAGCAAGGGAAACAGTCCAAGACCAGTAGAGGGAAATAGAAAAAATGCAGAAGATACTAGCAGAAGGAATGCTGGAAATAGAAAATCTGAGTAAACAAACAGGAACTTCAGAGGCAAGTATAACCAACAGAATGCAAGAGATGGAAGAGAGGATCTCTGGTGTTGAAGATACGGTAGAAAAAAATAGATTCATTGCCAAAGAAAACACTAAAACCAACAAAGTCCTGACACAAAATGTCCAAGAAATTTGGGACACCATGAAAAGACCAAGCCTATGAATAATAGGGATAGAGGAAGGAGAAGAATACCAACTCAAGGCATAGAAAATATATTTAACAACATCCAGAAGAACACTTTCCCAACTTAAAGAAGGAAATGCCTATGAAGATACAAGAAGCCTATAGAACACCAAACAGATTAGACCCCCCAAAAGAAGTCCCCAAAAAGTCCAATTAAGAAATGGGCTATAGAACTAAACAGAGAATTCTCAACAGAGGAAGTTCAAATGGCTGAAAGACATTTAAGGAATTGCTGAACATCCCTACTTATCCGGGAAATGCAAATCAAAACGACTCTGAGATACCACCTTACACCTCTCAGAGTGCCTAAGATCAAAACACAGAAGACAGCTTATGCTGGAGAGGATGTGGAGCAAGGGGAACTCTCCTCCACTGCTGGTGGGAATGCAAGCTTGTACAGCCACTTTGGAAATCAATATGGTGCTTCCTTAGAAAATTGGGAAACCATCTCCCCCAAGACCCTGCTGTAGCACTCTTGGGCATATACCCAAGGAATGCTCAATCATACCACAAGGGCATTTGCTCAGCTATGTTCATATCAGCATTGTTTGTAATAGCCAGAACCTGGAAACAACCTAGATGCCCTTCAACTGAAGAATGGATAAAGAAAATATGGTACATATACACAATGGAGTACTACTCAGCAGAGAAAAACAATGACATCATGAGGTTTGCAGGCAAATGGATGGATCTAGAAAAAAATCATCCTGAATGAGGTAACCCACACTCAGAAGGACAAGCATGGTATGTACTTACTCCTAGGAAGATACTAGATGTAAAACAAAGATGACTAGCCTGCTACACAACTCCAGGGAGGCTGCCTAGAAAACGGGACACTAGGAAAGACCCAAGGATCACCCAATGACAGAGAAATGGATGAAATCTACATTAACAACCTGGACAACAGTGGGAGTAATGAAGGGCAAGGTTTGAGGGGAAGAAATCTTAGGGGAGCAGGAGATCCCAGCTGGATCAAGAACAGAAAGGGAGAACAAGGAATAGTAGACCATGATAAATGAAAACCACATGAGAACAGGAATAGGCAGAGTGCTCGAGAGGTCCCCAGAAATCCACATTGATGTATCCTCTGTAGACTACTGGTAATGGTCGAGAGAAAGCCTGATCTGACCTAGTCTGGTGATCAGATGACTAAACACCCTAACAGTCGTCTTGGGAACTCTCATCCAATAACTGATGGAAGTGGATGCAGAGATCCTCAGCCAGGCCCCAGAGGAGGGACTATAAGAGTGTGAATTGTTGAGACCAAGATTGCAAAAAGCACAGGGACAAATAGCCAAACAAATGGAAGCATATGAATTATGAACCAATGGCTGTGGAGCTCCTAACTGGATCAGGCCCTCTGGATAAGTGAGACAATTGAATAGCTTGAACTGTTTGGGAGGTACCCAGTCTGTGGGACCAGGACCTGTCCTTAGTGCATGAGCTGGCTGTTTGGAACTTTGGGCTTACACAGGGACATATGCTCAGCCTGGAAGGAGGGGACAGGACCTGCCTGTACTGAATCCACCAGGTTTTAATGAATCCCCAGTGGTGTCTTGGTCCTGGAGGACATGGGAATGGAGGTAAGGTGGTGGGGGGATGGTGTGGATGGGGACAGGAGGGAGGAGGACAGGGGAACCCATGGCTGATGTATAAAATTAAAACGCATAATAATAATAATAATAATAATAATAATAATAATAATAATAATAAATGCAGTGTAACCAAAACAGCTTCATTGATAAGGATCTGTTAAGATGAGGGATCATTAGGAGCAATGAAGGAGTAATCCCTCTCCTTGATTGTAAGAGGCAGTATTATGTCCATAATAAGGACATATTTTGCACATAAAAAGCCCATATTTTGATGTCTTCCACAAATATTTATATCTATCAGATATCCTTAAATTACCTGCATGCATAAAAAAAAGTTGTTTCAGTGTTTATGACAGCCATCATACCTTGCCAGAGGGCTAGCCTGAAACACTGTCTTGAGATAGAATGCAAGTCTGAAATTAGGCTCAGTAGCAAACAAGGCTATGATTAATTGAGGGGAAATCTCTCAGAGGCATGCTGAAGAGTGTGGAATATCTTTTTTCTATCATGTTGTCAGTGAATCTGCTTAATAGAGATCAAGTTCAAATCCAAAAGGAAACCATCAAAAAGATTCTAACCTAGCTACCCAAATCTAGATATTAGATTTTTTTTTTCTATCCAAAACTGTTCATGAGGGTGGAAGGAAAAAAAATAGACTTTAAATTTCATCTAAATAAAAACATCTTAGATGTTTTGACTGATACAATATTTACATTAGCATTAGAAAAAAGCATTTAAAGGCACGATGTTGAAAAGGTCATAAATATTCAAAAGGCACAAAAGGTTTAACAATGAGTCTCTTGAATATAGATGCATAAGGAAAAAAATGAACACAGGTTTAAGAGTTTGGAGGCATGTGTTAAAAGACCTTGGGCCTGTGGTTGTGGTGCACATTTTTAACCCCAGAACTTGGGAGACAGAGGCAGGAAGATCTCTGAGTTCCAGGACAGCCAGGGCTACACAGAGAAACCCTATGAAGAAGAAAGAAGAAAGAAGTGGAGGAGGAAGAGGAGGAGGAGGAGACAAAGGAGATGAGGAGGACAAAAACACTGGATACCATTCAGTGTGTATTGCATGAATTCAGTTGTATGAAAGGGCCACAGAAGAATTTTGAGTTGAAATGATCCTGATCTCTGTGTCATACAGTAAAGAAATTCATCTTGCAGCAGTTGGAAGTTGGAGTGGACAGAAGAAGAAAATAGCAACAGGAAATAATTATAAGATGAGACTACTAGCAAACCCGCACAGCATGCAGGTCAATCTATGATGATGCTGTCACTACATTTGATATCTCCAAGGGTTGGGATCTTCTTCCCAGTTGGCTTTTGCCCATTGTTCAAACTCTGCTTTCTTCAGATTCACATGAACTAATCTACTAATCTAATTTTTTTTTTTTTTTTTTTTTTTTTTGGTTTTTCAAGACAGGGTTTCTCTGTGTAGTTTTGGAGGCTGTCCTGGAACTCACCCTATAGCCCAGGCTGGCCTCAAACTCACAGAGATCTGCCTGCCTCTGCCTTCCCCAGTGCTGGGATTAAACGTGTGTGCCACCACTGCCCAGCTCTAATCTAATCTTTGATCTACATACACAATTGTATTTCAGTAAATATAGATTAACATTATCATTGGTTCCATCCTTGACTAGAATGGGATAAAATCTATTCACATTTCCTGAAGACTCATGCTTGATGTTAGATTTTCTTGTGCATTGCAGAGGCCCTAGAAGAGGAATCTCTGGTCTAGATATTCTAAATTTGATAGCCTGATAGCCCTATTATCATAGGTCAGAGCTAGCCTAACAGTGGCCTCTGCTGAGAATTCAATGGGGAGAATCTTGTGGGTGGGGTAGATGGTTTTTTTCATTGTGTTTTTTGTTTTGATTTGAAAAGGAGTTTGCTGTGTAGCCCTGTCTGTCCTGGAACTCACTCTGTGGATCAGTCTGGCATCAAACTGACAGAGATCTGCCTGCCTCTGCCTCCCAAGTGCTGGGACTGAAGGCTCAATGGGTGGAATTCTTACTGAGTGGGTACAATGGTATTCCTTAAGAAGTAGGCACTCTTTTAAATTTTTATTTCAGTTTATTGTTTATTTCTTGTTTATTTTTATTTCTGTGAGTATGAATGTAGGCCTGTGTGATATAGACCATGTGTGTATGGGTGCATAGAAGACCAGGAGAGAGCATCAGATTCTTCCCTGGAGTTGGAGTTACAGGCAGTTGTGAGCCACCCTGTGGTGCTGGGAACTAAGCTTGAGTTCTCTGGAAGAGCCAGAAGTGTGCCTAAGTAAAGAGCTAGCTCTCTAGACCTAAGAAACAGATGCTCATATCATGACATGAACGAATAAAATCTTCAAATGGAGATGGTCTGAAATTTGAAAGGTTGCAAAGCAGGACAAAAACAAATCTCAGCTCATAGCATCTAGCACTAGAGACTATGTCCTCAACTCACTCTTAGCTTACCTCAGCCTTTTTACTCTACTCCCTTTCAGTCCAGGGAGGAGGCGGTGATGCCAACGAATTGAGTCATGTTGTATGAAAATGTGTGATCCTGAAACTTGGCTGTACATGAGGATCACCTCAAAAGTCTTTTGTAAAAATGTGTCATGCTTAAGCCTCCTGGACCAGACTCATGAATCAGAGAGTAGATCCTGTGGACTAGAACGTTTCAACTTTCACCCAGATTGTGGTCATGCACAGAGTTGGTGCCACCTGGCGTGTATCTCGGCTATTACTTCGGTTTAACAATGACTTCAGGCAGTTTTGCTCAATCGAACACCTGCCCCTTATTTTATACCTAAGTGAGGACAAGAAGGCAACATGTGCCACAATTAAATTTTTTCTTACTGGATTGAGTCCATTAGACCAACCTGTCAAGAGCCCTTTGATGGAACCTGATTTTGTCACCTACCCTATTTCTTAAACCCCCTAGCTTCATGGCATCTAAAATTGTCACAAGCATTCCTTTGATATTTTCAACCAAGTCATAAAGCAAATCAGTGAGCAGGAAACAGCCTTCAAGCATGTTGGCTTGACATCTCAAACACAAGCATCCAAATACAAATTTACATAATTATGTTTGCCTGTGGTTCATTTTGCCATTTTGTTCTTAGGAGTGCTGTTAATGACCTTTAAAAAGTGAATACAGATATTCTAATTGCAGCATATTTTTCTGCCTCCATGACTAGAAGTGTGGAAGTAGCATCCAGACAGGGAAGGATGTTCTCAACAGAAGTTTATAGGTATGCTGAGTTCTGCTTAGCATCAGAATACAGATGAAGAACACTTAATAAACAGAGTGCTGCCCATTGTGATGTGCCACCCCGATATCTGCCCTTAGGAAATAAAGAACTGTAACCCCAGACACGAAGATATCAACAGGTTCAATGCTAAGGAAACCATATCAGCTGAAAATTATTCTCACACATCCCAAAAGATTTTCTCCCTGGGAAACCAGAATCTGGCTGACTGATCAGCATCAAGACAAAAATACCCACACCGCTCATGGCTTCTTAGCAATCTAATTTTCCTAATTGCCTACAGGGTCAGCTGGGGCTTTCCTCAAATTCACATCAAAGCTACATGTTCCCTCAGCCCAAATCTTCCTTTTCTTGTTAAACCATCAATTTCAGGCAGAAAATAACTCCCCCAGCTGGTCCCCTGCAAATCTGCATGCTAATCTTAATCTCAGAGCCATGCTTTCAAAGACTGTACAGTCTATGGCATTCAGAGTATGGTGGGGATCTGAAACATGTAGAAGACCAAAAGCTTTCCCCAAATATGAATAATTGTTGAGCTGAAGGCCGTGAAGAAGATTTTGTCACAAGACTCTACCTCCACCCTGCTTTACTGAATGTCAGGCACAGAGTTATAAAGATAAAAAGCATGCTCCCTCCACAGCAGGGACAACAAGGGCTGATGGTTGAAGGCATCTTTGGATTCCCCTGAGCCTATCAATAGTACCAGAGGAGATCACATGATAAACTTTAATAACCTCCATCTTCCAGTTCTTTCCCTCCCCAGAAATTACCGCCTTCAAGGCTCAAAGTCCTTTTCCTTTGTCTCATCATTTTTTTAAAACTCTGTTCCCTGTTGAAGATGCTACAGAAAATGACCTTTTATCTCTGAGAACTTTTCATTGTTTATGTATCTCCCTTATGTGTATGGAATATTTATGTTAATAAACTTCTATTTGCTTCCTTCCTAAAAGATAGTTAATCTACCTTTTGTAACAGGGTCTAATCCAGCAAAGAAATGGTGACTGTTAATCTCACAGAAAGGGAATTTATGACACCACTGGGATGAGTGAAACTGAGCAATAAGATGGCAAGATAGCAATGAATTGACACCATGGAATGGCTGTGCTTTGGGGCCTAGAAAGATTTCTGTAGCAATGGCACACATAGCAGACAAGGAACATGGAATATAGTGTCAGAGTAGCTAGATGTAGCTAGGACCCTAAGAAGACTACTATCACAGAAATGAATGTTGACTTCTGATCAAAGAGGATGACATTTAAGCAAAAGCATCGCTGCATTTATGCCTACCTTCAGAAAGTGGTCTTGAGATCGAAGCCCATGGATGGGAAGAGAAAGAACCAATATGAAGCAGAGGAAGAAGTTGCTGCAGCTGTTAAGTAGTTTCAAGTGAAACTTTAAGCTACTCCTGCAAAGATTTCTGAAAATGACATGATCAAACTTGGATGATACAAATAAGCTTTTCTTGCCTTATGCTGCCCAGTACAAATTTGAGAGCCTGAGATGGAAGAAAAACATTGTGTGACTATAGACAACTCTCTATGCAGTGGCCTTGGTGACTTTGGAAGGAAAAAAATAGGACTGTCTCTTTTCTCTCTTGGATCTCCAGAAGTATACACTATGCACTTGGAGTGACCTTGGTTTTCACAGATTGACTGGCTTTGTAGCCTCTTTATAATAAGTCTATTGTGTCATGGGTAGATTCTTTCCACACACAGCTTCTTCTTTTCCCATATGTGCATCCTAGCTATGCTTGTAGGCAACTGCACAAACACCACAATCTTAGAAAGTCCATGCATTTCTAAGGAAGAGACCCAACCTTGTCCCTTTCTCCCCACGCCCCCAATGCAAAGTTTTCCTCATAGCATTTATGTTTTCTAAATTTATATAAGAAAATAACATCAACACCTAAAAATAACAACTTCATATAATAATATAGGGTTGGGGATTTAGCTCAGTGGTAGAGTGCTTGCCTAGCAAGCACAAGGCCCTGGGTTTGATCCTCAGCTCAAAAAATAAAGTTATATAATATAGAATGGTGACTCTTTTGACATTAAATTATGTACTATGGGTTAAAATTACAATTGTAAGGGGCTGATATTTAGATAATAAGTATTAGATGGCAGAATCCTACTATAATTTTTATGCAGAAGATAAACTAACAAAAATAAAAATTATCTTGCTTCCTAATAAAACATATTTTCTAACATATTACTAACTTATATATGCATCGACCACTCTGTAAAACATGAAATAATGAATACCACCATTTATACTTTAACCTGGGAGCCAAGTTGTCTTGACTTCATTAAATTATGCTTTACTGGAAAAACCACCATGTGCTCAAAAACTGTTTACGTTGGTGCTTGAATCATGGTTCAGTGGGTAGGAGCACTGGATGGTCTTTCAAAGAACCTGGGCTCAATTCCTAGAACTTACATGGTAGTTCACAATCACATATAATTTCAGTTCCAGAAAACCTCACACTATCTTCTGGCCCCTAAGGACACTAGGCATGCACTTGATGAATGAACATACATTCAGGTAAAAACACCTATATGCATAATTTTTTTAAAGAGTACATGTAACAATGGTCTACTTTTTTCACAGAATTAACTTATTAATTATTTAGCTCTCACCTTTACAAGAAGGACTTTGTCTTATTTACCACTAGTCTCATTTGTATGATGCTTAGAACAGTCTAATAAAGCATCAACACTCTGCAAACACATGTTCCCTAGGAACTTGGAAATATAATATTATCTGGAATAAAGGTAAAAACAATAGCAAGTATATATAAGAATAATGTATGTTGAAGCAATGAGAAAGCACAGGCAGGTAACTGCAGGAAGAAGAATGTGTCAATTAAGAGAAAGAAAGAAACAGAAGACAGACTCATAATAGATGAGGATGAGAGGAGAGTGAGCCAACTGAAGGAAAGAGATGGAGTGTCTAAAAATGGAGACATAGTGCTATGAACAACCCTTCATTATAAACACCCTAATTGAATTACATTGAATAAAAATAAGTAAATGATTTGATTCATATAATTACACTGAAGGGAAAAAAAGGTGGTTCTGGCCTGCAACAGCTGAAATCAGTACCATGGCTGTTGTCTATAATTTCTTCTTACTTTGCTTCTTATTGATAATTACTTTTATTGCTTTTCACTGCAGATTGACCTTAGTACATACACAAGTACTAGTGATTTCTAAACCAACATTTAGAGAATTGTTCGAATGTGTGTTTCCTTCCAAAATCAATGCTGACAATTTATTGGCACTCGAGCTGTATTTCAAAAGTATATGAAAAAATACATTGACCTCAGGATATGAGAGTAAGTGAGCAGCTGAAGAGTATAATGCTTTGAAATCTTCCCTTTTGGATATTAGCTGCTGAGAGCCTACAACTTCAGAGGGAAAAGTCACATACAGAGAGACAGACAGAAAGATAGACTGATTGATTAATAGATTGATTGGTTTATCTGATTTGAAACTCTTCCAGAGCTAAAGGCACACATCAGTACCCAATGTTCTGACCCCTGGTCATGCAGATTATCATTGTATTCCTTATCTCAGCTTAATTGTTGCATCCAACACTATTAGCGATTTTAAATTTCAAAAAGAATGAAAAAATATTAATTCTCATGAAGCTCTCTTATCCCTGAATTAAATCTTTATATTTCTATTTTGTGAATGTCTGCATTTGCATAAAATTGTCTGTGAACAATTAGAGTTAATTAAGATAATTTACCATGTAAAAGTAAAGCTGCTTTATCAGTAGGTATCAGCTTGTTAAGCAAACAAAGGACACATTTCAGGAAAATAATCAGCCCTTGTTACCAAGTAAGACACGAGTAGGGAAAAAAATTAGGAAGGATCTGTCCAAGTTCTTCAGGGCTGGAGGTGTTGTGCAATTAGCGAATCATCCTGTGAAATACTCAATTTGCAACACAACACTGTAGCTCAGTAATTTACATGTTGGCAATCTTCTTGTATATGAGTTGTGATAATATTCCATAAAAACAGAGAATCTTATAACTGTCTAAGTACTCTGTTCAGAGTTCCGCAGAAATTGCCCCTTTTAGGATGTATCACAAAGCTGTACTACAGATTACAACGATGGGAGATAAGTATTTAAGTTTTATATATATATATATGAAAATTTTGTAATATGCATATATACATAAGGATTGATATGTTTAGATTTATTGATTGATATATTTAGATTTATTCTGGTTATTAGGAGAGCAAGATGATAGCTAGTAGTTCTTAAATACAATACTGAGTCCAGTGTAAATTACTTAAGAGATTAAGAAAATTACTTATGATTCAATGAGCAAACAGCAAGTAATAATATCACTATTGTGAGTATCAATGTATAAAAATAAAAGAGAATTTTAAATTTTATAAAAGTTATTTCTTCTCCAGTGGGAATGTATAATACATATACATTTGTATACGTATATATGTATATGCATATATAGTGAAGGATATTAAATGTCCACTATAATAACAAAAACATATCTTTGGGGAATATAAATCAAACAAGCTTGCTGTCTATCATAAAAGATTTGAGTGTCATAATTTTAGTCTTTTTAAAAATACAACCCATCATATGAAGGTATAATTCAGGTGTTTTTTTGTTGTGGTGTGTTGTAGGGATCTAAGACACAAAAATAACTTATGTTTGATTTGGAGATATAAAAAGGACGAGTCTTTTAAAGATGAGCAAAAAAAGACAGTTAATAGACAAAGTAGTCCTATGGCTGTGAATAGAAAATGTTGACGACGATAGATGGCTAGTCCAGAATGCTCAGGAACACTGCTGTGGGATGTCTTCTGTATGTTGTGAGTATGTGTTGCTCCTATTTATTGATAAATAAAACACTGATTGGCCAGTAGCCAGGCAGGAAGTACAGGTGGGGTGAGCAGACAAGGAGAAATCTGGGAAGAGGAAGGCTGAGTCAGGAGTGGCCAGCCAGACACAGAGGAAGCAAAATGACAAGGCAGAACTGAGAAAAGGTACCAAGCCACGTGGCTAAACATAAACAAGAATTATGGGTTAATTTAAGTGTAAGGGCTAGCCAGTAATAAGCCTGAGCTAATGGCCAAGCAGTTATAATTAATATAAGCTTCTGAGTAATTATTTTATAAGCAGACCATGGGACTGTGAGGGCCTGATGGCACCGGAGAAACCTTCAGGCATTTGGCACTCACTGTTGGGCATTGATCCACATAGACCTAAGAAAGCTTAAAGACTCTGAATGCACAAAAATTGAGCCATGCTAGACTTCCTGGTCTCACAGTCTCATGCCAGTAGCAGCATAGAGACTCATCTCCCAACAGCTGCCTGTGAGGTGGAGCTGGCCACAGCTAAGCAGAACAGTGGATTCCCCCTGCAGGACACAGTGGTGTCTCCAAGTCACGCAATAGATGTAAAGCAACAGATTCACAACAAGACAGATTCAGATGAAATAAACCTCTAAATGGTTTACATTATGTATAAAAAAATGCATGCAGGCTTGGAAAAGAGGAAAAGGAGGATAGACAGTTATATAAAGAAAGTTTTAGAAAATAAAGTCTTTAAAGAGAAAGTAAAAGTAATATAAAAATAAGCCACATAAAGATAGAAATCACACAAAGAGTCTAAATTATACAGTTTGGGGGATTTTTAACTGCAGAAAGACATTATATTGTAAAGGCTGCTCAGATAAACTGATATGTATATTTTAACGGTATCTTGACTTCAAAATTTGTATCTAAGGATATGTTGCTTTGGAAAGGAGGCTCTGCTTTTGTTTCCATAGGAAGCAAGAGGCTATGGACTTGTTCCAGGTTAAGATGGATCAGATTTGATCAAGCCAGACCTCCTGAACCTTAACAGATGGTACCTATCAACAAAGGTTATAGCTGGCCTTACCAGGACTTGACTGTTATCTTGAATTTTCTCAGGATCCCCATAAAACTATCAGTGCCTCCTATCAGCAGGAAGTATCCTAGAAAACTATGCCCACATTCCCAGAAACTGGACTATGGATATTTGTCAATAATTAGAGATTGGTTACAAATTGTAATTGGTCATAGTTAATATCTTTCTAAAGAAAAAAGAGGGATAGAATATAGATATGATAGAATGAAAGGGTAGATTACTGAATCTACTTTTGAAGGGCAACAACTTGTTTAAAATGCTTTACATTGCTATAGATTTTAGTTTAATAGATACAAATTTAAAATTAATTTGTTAAAATGTGTTGTGGAATATCGTTCTGTATGCTGTGAATGTGTGTTGTTCTGATTGGTTGATAAATAAAATGATGATTGGCCAGTAGCCAGGCAGAAAATATAGGCAGGATAAGCAGACAAGGAGAATTCTAGAAAGAAGAAGGATGAGTCACATGTTGTCAGCCAGACACAGAGGAAGCAAGATGACAAGGCAGAACTGAGAAAAGGTACCAAGCCATGTGGCTAAACATAGATAAAAATTAGACATCAAAATGACCAACAGTCCAATTAAGAAATGGGCTATAGAACTAAACAGAGAATTCTCAACAGAGGAAGTTCAAATGGCTGAAAGACATTTAAGGAATTGCTGAACATCCCTACTTATCCGGGAAATGCAAATCAAAACAACTCTGAGATACCACCTTACACCTGTCAAAATGGCTAAGATCAAAAACACAGAAGACAGCTTATGCTGGAGGGGATGTGGAGCAAGGGGAACTCTCCTCCACTGCTGGTGGGAATGCAAGCTTGTACAGCCACTTTGGAAATCAATATGGCTCTTCCTTAGAAAATTGGGAATCCATCTCCCCCAAGACCCAGCTGTAGCACTCTTGGGAATATACCCAAGGAATGCTCAATCATACCACAAGGGCATTTGCTCAGCTATGTTCATATCAGCATTGTTTGTAATAGCCAGAACCTGGAAACAACCTAGATGCCCTTCAACTGAAGAATAGATAAAGAAAATATGGTACATATACACAATGGAGTACTACTCAGCAGAGAAAAACAATGACATCATGAGGTTTGCAGGCAAATGGATGGATCTAGAAAAAAATCATCCTGAGTGAGGTAACCCAGACTCAGAAGGACAAACATGGTATGTACTCACTCATAGGAGGATACTAGATATAAAACAAAGATGACTAAACTGCTACACAACTCCAGGGAGGCTGCCTAGAAAATGGGACCCTAGGAAAGACACAGGGATCGCCCAGTGACAGAGAAATGGATGAGATCTATATGAACAACCTGGACGACAGTGGGAGTAATGAAGTTCAAGATTTGAAGAAGAAAAGAAAGCTTAGGGGAGCAGGAGATCCCAGCTGGATCAAGAACAGAAAGGAAGAATGAGGAATAACAGACCATGATAAATGAAGACCACATGAGAATAGGAATAGTCAGAGTGCTTGAGAGGTCCCCAGAAATCCACAATGATATATCCTCTGTAGACTGCTGGCAATGGTCGAGAGAAAGCCTGATCTGACCTAGTCTTGTGATCAGATGACTAAACACCCTAACAGTCGTCTTGGGACTCTCATCCAATAACTGATGGAAGTGGATGCAGAGATCCTCAGCCAGGCCCCAGGTGGACCTCCAGGTATCCAACTGTCAAGAAAGAGGAGGGACTGTAAGAGCGTGAATTGTTGAGACCAAAGATTGCAAAAAGCACAGGGACAAATAGCCAATCGAATGGAAGCACATGAATTATGAACCAATGGCTGTGGAGCCCCCAGCTAGATCAGGCCCTCTGGATAAGTGAGACAATTGAATAGCTTGATCTGTTTGGGAGGCACCCAGTCTGTGGGACCAGGACCTGTCCTTAGTGCATGAGCTGGCTGTTTGGAAACCTTGGGCTTACACAGGGACACATGCTCAGTCTGGAAGGAGGGGACTGGACCTGCCTGTACTGAATTCACCAGGTTTAAATGAATCCCCAGTGGTGTCTTGGTCGTAGAGGACATGGGAATGGAGGGGAGGGGCTGGGCAGAAGGTGGGGGTAGGTGCGGGAGGGGGGAGGACAGGGGAACCCATGGCTGATGTATAAAATTAAAACACATAATAATAATAAAATTAATTTTTTTAAAAAAAAAATTGGGTTAATTTAAATGTAGGAGCTAGTCAGTAATAAGTGTGAGTTAATGGCCAAGCAATTATAATTAATATAAGCCTCTGTGTGTTTACTTGGGGAACATGAATGGGAATGATTTGTCTGACTGCTGGCCGGCTGTGACACACAAAATCTTCCTACTACAATGCTGTATGTATATTTCTACTCTTGTTAAGTATTTTTTGTGCAACTTATTTAAAGTTATAATGTATAATTAAGAAATACAGATTAGTAATTAGTCTTCTATGATAGTCAAACTTATAGTAATATTAGTTAATTTTTTGAGGTATACATAGATATATTTCAATTAGGCAGGTAATTTTCAAACACTTCAAAGACCTACAGAACATGATATTTAAAGTGTTTTAAAACTTAGACTCTCGCTGGGCAGTGGTGGCACACACCTTTAATCCCAGCACTCAGGAGGCAGAGCCAGGTGGATCTTTGTGAATTCGAGGCCAGCCTGGTCTACAGAGTGAGATCCAGGACAGGCACCAAAACTACATAGAGAAACCCTGTCTTAGGAAAAAAAAAAAAAAAAAAACACCAACAACAAAACAACAACAACAACAACAACAAAAACCTTAGACTCTCGTGGACAAAGGGACATGTCTGCTCCTGACAGCACCAACTTACTTCAAAGAGGAAGATGAATGCCAAAGATACTCCATATGGAGTTTACCTTCTTGGCAAAAATAGCCATTTGGGCAAGAAACTGCTCTTGCCTAGACTGCTGATAAAATGTTGTATTGACTGGACATGCAGAACCCATAGGAAGGTAACCACTGAACTTTGCAAGATGAGATGGTCCTTCAGGTTCCTGCTTTGCAGAGGAGACTGCCAGATATTCTACAGGACACAGAGAAGCAAGTAAAAAATTCTAGATCTATAGGCTGAAGATGGATGCTCCAACATTGCAAAGTAACTTTGGGTGACTGTCCAGGCAGCCAGCTGCCTCTGTCATTCTAGATTTTTGGAAGTTGCTAACAATGCCCTTCCTGTTTATTTAGGTAATATTATATCCTTCTGGGGTCTTTGATGTAGTTGAAGACTAGATAGTTATAATTTTCCTTGGTTATGAAAAAAGATAAACTAGATAAAAAAAATTTAGACTCACAAAAAAAAGACAGATGGTAGAATATTTTCTTTAATTTTGCCAAATACAAATAGACTAAATATTGTAACTGTAATTCTTGATAACTTCTATTATATGTAATTTTACTCTGTTAAAGTTAAAACATTCCTTTTTGATTAGACAGAAAAAGGGAAGTGCTGTGGGATGTAGTTCTGTATGCTGTGAATATGTGTTGCTCTGATTGCTTGATAAAACACTGATTGGCCAGTAGCCAGGCAGGAAGTATAGGTGGGGTAAGAAGATGAGGAGAAATCTGAGAAGAGGAAGGCTGACTTAGGAGTCACCAGCCAGACACAGAGGAAGCAAGATGACAAGGCAGAACTGAGAAAAGGTACCAAGCCATGTGGCTAAACATAGATAGGAATTATAGGTTAATTTAAGTGTAAGAGCTATTCAGTATTAAGGCTGAGCTAATGGCCAAGCAGTTATTATAATATAAGCTACTGAGTGATTATAAGTGGGCTTTGGGATTGCAGAGGCCTGGCATGATGGAGAAACCTTCAGACTACAGAACACACTACCTGGTCCTCATTGTTCAGTCTCTCTTCTCTTTGATCCAGAAATCATGAAACTCTAACAATTAAAATTAACTAGTTCAATCATGAGTCAGAAAAATGAAAATGAAAATCTTTACATGAATAAAGAGAAAAACAGTGGATTTCTTTTGCAGAAGATACATCAGAAAAACTGACAAAGGGCATGAAAAATTATAATGAACATTTTCTCATTAATTAAAAGGGGAAACTAGAAAATTTGATTATAAAATATAAAAGAGGACCTCAGACAAAATATGAATTGTGCAGGCTAAGTAAATAATAATAATAACAATAATAGATAAAAAGATGATAGATAGGTAGATAGATAGATAGATAGATAGATAGATAGATAGATAGACAGACAGACAGATAGATAAACTATGTGGCAGACACAGAGATGTACTAGGCACTGTGATGTGTCCTGTGGCGCTGCATTATCTATGAACCAGGGGAATTGAGAGTTATAGGCCATCTTCTTCTGCCTCTTCCCAAGCTAAGAAAACCAATGAAAAATTAACATGTAGGATTCAGAAAGTATGATGGGAAAGATGGAGGAGCAAAAAAGATGAGAAAGAAGAAAATGTTTACAAGAATTACAGAAAAAGAAATGTAAATATTGTCAAGAGAAACATACTGGAAAGTCAATGTGTTAGAGAATAGAATTAAGAAAATATGCAGAATAGAAGAAAAATTCTTAAGGTATTACAGGAATTATTATTGATAAAAAACTAGTGAGATTTGACATATACAAAATTGGATGTGTAAAATATAAAACAAGGTATAAAAGAAAATGTTAAAGATATAATTAAAGAAAATATTAGTAAAACAAATTAGATTTTTAAAAAACTAAGGATTCTTATGATATAAATGTAACTTTTCTCAGTAACATTGAATAACAACATAAGGTAATTTACTTCATTTTTCAATGTGGCATATCAGTGTATTTACAAATGCTGTAATGTAAAGGAAATTTCATATTTTACCCTGTTTAAAAAAGAAAAAAAAATAACTGAGAAGAATGGAGAGCAACATATTCCAAGAAAAGAAATGCTATTCCATCAAAGCGCATTCTTTTGTTTATATACAATGTATTATCTCTCAGCAGATTCCAAATCAAGGAACTTGTAACACTAGCAATTCACTGGTAGCCAAATTCTAAGTAGAAAACTTACACACACTTTTGAATATGGAAGGGTAATATTCTTTTGAGCCTGACTTGAAGAATTTAATGGAAGGCAAAACTTACCTAATACATAATTTTTCAAAAAAGAAAGTAGGTAATAAATAACCATAATGACTTTGAACATCAAATTTCAAATAGAGTTAAAATGAATGAGTGATATGGCTTGTATAAAATGCAAGGAGTAAAGTCAGTTTTACAACTTGAGTATTCTCATCATGGTCTCTGTCCTTGTACTCAGCTACCTAATGGAAGAGAAAAGGAATAAAGAGATTATTAGGAAGAGATTCACGTGGCCAATCTTGAGGAGAAGTATACATCATTTCTTTTCGCGTTCTTTTGTCTACACTCACATCACAATGCTGCTCCTAAAATAAAATCTGAGAGAAATGGTTGGCTCTTTGTGTTTAGAAAGAGAGACACATATGAAAAGGTGTTAATGAGGAAGAACGCTTATAATCTTATATCAGTATAGAAGAACAGAAGGAAAGAAGGGATGAAGGGAGGGAAGGAGGGAGGAATGGAAGGAAGGAGGGAAGAAGGGACAGAGGGAGGGAGGGAGGGACAGAGGAGGGGGAACAGAAGGAGGGAGGGAGGGACAGAGGGAGGGAGGATGGGAAGAAATTAGCTGGGAATGCAACCCAACTGACAATGTCTGCCTAGTATGTAGAAAGCCTGGGCTCAGTCCTCAACACCTCATAAGACAAGACATGTGACAGACATCTATAACCTCAACATTCTGGAAAAACAGAGAAGAGGATAAGAAATTGAAAGTCATCCTTTACTATGTAGTAGGTTCCAGACTAGCCTAAGCCATATGAGACATGAAAAGAGAAATAAAAAACAATGTACTGGATACCAAGATTGATATGAAATAAACAAAATAAAGAAAAGGAGAAAGAAAAATGAATAAATATTAATACAGGAGATTTTGAATTATAACATAAAGCTAGTCATTACATGAAGAATAAGATTAATACCACTAATCAGAATTTAAAAATATTGTCCCTTGGAAAAAACACACTCTACTCCATCAGTTAGTGAATATAAGTGAGCATATATAGTAAGATATAAGTTGGTGATGAAAATAAGTTAAATCAAATAATAAAAATAACTTTTTATAAATTAATGAAAGAAATTTGAATACTGGATATGACTGGCAATTTTCTAAGAAAATGTAATAAAATGACTTCAACCAAATTGAATGCATAATAAAAATTAGCATAAACATGGTTTAATACAAAAGCTGAAGGAATTAATTAAGGTCAAATGTTGACTGAAAATAATATTCAAGAGACTTCTTCACACTGAATCCAAATGATTCCAGATGGCAAAACAACCATGCAGGAAATGGCAAGAACCACTAGAGAGAGCAAACAAAAATGGATGTTAAATAATTAAACACAAAGTACAAAATGATGTCAACATCGATGTCAACTGAATGATAATAGGACATCATAACAACTTGGAAGGGCAGTAGTCTTTTAGTAAGCTTCGCACTTCTAAAAAAGTAATTGAAGATGGTGTAGAGTGTTAGTCATAGTTGCATATGGTAATTTCTAGTATATTCACTGAAAAGCATAGTACAAGCATATGCGAGAAGCCAATATAAAATAAATGGAATAATAAATAGGCAATATTTGATTGAATCCAGAGATTCAATGGAGAGAAGAGGGATTTATAAAGAAGAATAAAAGGTGAGTCATGCAGAACCATTATAAGTTGCTCTAAGTAAATATTAATGTATCAATAACTATACTACTGCAATAGAAGATAATGTCATAGGGAAATTTTATTAAACTGAGAAATCCATTATGAGTCAGAATTTTAAAGGATAAAAATGAAGTAAGAATAATAATCATAAGATGACAAATGTGTGGAATACAGTAACTCAGGGTTTAGATTTCATCTCAGAAAACTTGAAAAATAAAACACATAACTAAAAAAAGACAGGAAAAAACAGGAATATGTCTAGGGGAAAAAAAGACTAATATTGTCCCCTGGGATCTTTTCACAAGAGAGCCAGTTCTTATAAAAATAACAAGCTTGGCTTCTCCTGCTTTCCATTTTCCCATGTGGTTTCTTGTTCTGTGTTCACTCTCAAAATTATGATGCTTCTTGATGAGGCTCTCACCAGGACTGAAGAGATGCAATGTCACACTCATAAATCTTTAGCTGTGTGACCTAAGTAAACTACTGGATAAAGAATATATTTTGAGTATTTCTCTAACACACACACACACACACACACACACACACGAAGATAATCTGTACAAAATTTTCTCGATATTATCTCCAATATAAGAAAAAATAAGACGTTGAATTAAATTAAAATATTTTGTATACCAAAGGAAACAAACAGGAGATTATAAATGTCCAATGGACATGGAAAACCACTGAACACATTAAGCCATTTTATAAATGTACCTCTGATTTGCAGTTTTAGTATAGATATTATAAAAAAAGATAACAAGTATTGGTAAGAACATGAAAAAAAAACCCCTAATATGAAGTTGGTGTGCTATACATTAGTATAGCCAGCATGGAGATCACTATGAAGATTATTCAAAACTGAAAATAGGATGACCACACAATCCAGCAATCCAACTAGTGAGGAAGCAACCAATGGAATGAGATTATAGGTCAAACTGACAAGCATATGCTCATGTTTGTTGAAGGATTGTTCAATAACCAAAGTATTCAATCAAACTAAGTATATCCATCAGCAGAAAAACTGGCAAAGAAAATGTGCTCCATATTCACATGGAATATTGTTGAGCCAGAAAAAGATATAACATTGCCATTTTCAACTTAGAGGTCATTATGTAAAATAAGCCAGTTGGGCACAGTAAAATAATTATTAAATAACCCAAATTATTTGTGATCTTTAGAACAGTTGATCTAATAGAAGTTAAGAGAACAGTTGTTAGTAAAAACTGGAGAAAGGAGATATGAGAAATGAGGGAAAATGGGTGTGTAGGGACCATGTTAAAGTTAGGAGTGATAAGACATGGTATTTTATTTCACAGAAAAGAAACTATATTTAACAATGTATTATAAACTTCAAAATTATCTGAAAGAAGGGATTTAAAGTGTATCATTACCAAGAAATAAGAATAGTAACAGTGGTACAGATCTAAAATACCTTTTCACATCATAGCACAATGTGTAAATGAATCTAAACATCATGATATATGCCATAGACATGCAAAATTTTCATGTCAATCTAAAAGACATAGGTACATAGGTTAATGCTATCAAAAATGCTTATGATGTACTCACAAATGCCCACTATTGTATATTTTTGTTAAAATTGCATAAAATAGCCAACAACTCAAGCTAAATCTTTAAAATATGTTAAGCATATTTACAATATTACTTCAGTTCCTAAAGATAAGCTTATTTTTTACTGAAATAGAGTTATTAGCCTTCAGTTTCTATCAACTTGTATTTGGAATCTTCCCCAATCTCAGTCCTTCCATTCTTTCGTCTCTCCCACCTCCTCTCTGGCAAGGTCTCATGTGGTTCATGATGCTCTGAAATTTACTACATAGGTAAAGATGACTGAAAACTCTTAATTCTCCTGCCTCCACCTCCCAAGGCTAGAATCACAGGCCTATGCCATCACACCTGGCCAGAATTCATTATTATTAAATCTATTATTAAAATACTTGAAAACTAAATCTTAGGCATTCAGTGGGAAAAAATTTTTTTCCACAATATTTGTTCCTCAGAATAATCAGTGACTTTTTATGCTCTGGTTAGTCATAACGTATTTATCTTTCTAAAGCAGCTAGTAATATTCAGAACTAACTCTATAATGTACACAGTTAAGGAAGAGGCTAGAGAAAGCCAGCTAAATTATGAGCCAAATGAAGCTGACAAAAACCTAAGGTCATATTAAAATAAACCTATCATTTATGTGGAAAATTAGAACTACCGCACCCGAAACAGATCAGTTGGAAAAATACTGGATGGTTCAGAATAGTCATCACCTCCAAAGCTTTTCTGTTTTCTGTTGGGTACCATCTAGGGTCATAAAATGCTAACAACACCAATGTTAAATCCATCTCAAAAAGTCTAGAGACTAAACAAAGTTGCACAGAATTTCAAAAGCCCTTATGAAAAGTGAATGATTTAGTTGTGAGAGGCAAAATCTATCATAACTGTTTGCGATTTTAAAAATCAACAAATACTATTGTTACTGACTCCCAAAACACGTCTTTAATTGTTAAAACACAAATGCAAACCCACCACACTAATTATGTCTTCATAGGAGCTTCTGTGTATTTGCATGCAGAAAAGCAGCAGCCAGCAGGGTAAAGTGACATAACACTGTTCAAAAGCTGCTAAAAGGCAATGAGGAACAGCCATTTTAAAAATTAATTTAAAACAATTTCCAAATGTGCCAAGGGAAAACAAAAATCATTAACCAGTATTATTAATATTCACAGCAGCTGCTCCGCAATTGTGCATCGAGTCCCTGTGTTCAAACTTGCTTTTTAATGCAGCTGCTTAAAATACCCTATTAGTCTCTAGTTCATCATACATCAATAGACTGAAGATAGATTTAATTTAAATTTCTTATAGGTCTATCAAATATATTATGAAAGAGCATATCAACTCTGTGTGTAGTATTATATGTAGGATTAGCTGGTTGCTATCTTGCCTTAGAGAAATCTACCCAAAGCCTATAATTTCTCCCAAACACAATCCTGAAAGCAATTAGAGGTCTTCCCCGCACCCCCCCTTGCACTTGATTAGTTCAACTTAGCCAGTCAGTACGCAGCCAAGAGTCCATGGTCTTCTCTTGTATCATGGTGCATAACATTTGTGATGTCCGCTGCAAATCTAACTATTGTAATACATGACTATCCAACTGTGTCTGCTATCTAAGATCAGGATCCTGTTAGAAATTTAGCCCATATGTTCTTTGTGCTTGAACATGAAACAAGAGAGCCCTGATCTATAGCCCTTCTTAAATATTGTCAGTAGGAGAATATCAGGATTATAAGGAAGTTCTACTATTGGGGAACCTCCACATTGATTTCTGTAATAGTTATACTAATGTACACTCACACCAACACTGCAAAAGGGCTTGCCCTATCTATACAACTATCCTTTAATATTATATAGTTGTTGCTAAATATAGTAGACACATATTAATCCACATGCATAAATCACAGCATTTTTTTGCAAACACAGATGCATGTCATTTTAGATCAAGGAGAAAACAGCATAATCATCCTCTTATATCTGAACTTTACCACTTTTAATTCACTCTAACATTCATGGCATTTTAGCATTCATGATATTTTTATTCAGAATGTTATACCATATTTGAATATCTGGTTCTCTTTCATAGCTTTTGTAAATTAAATATAAAATATGCATTTTAATATTTCTAGCTTTGGTAAAACATTACATACTTTCTTATAAAGGTTGGGAAAGTAGGCAATTTTAGGCAACCCCTCTATTAAGGATGCTTCTAGAAGTATACAAAATAATATAAATCTTTTATCAGACTACATCAAGGAGAGTACTAGGAATTGAAAATTAAAAGAGCAAAAATCTCAGGGAAATCGGCTCACAGAGAAGAATCCCACATTTAGAGATAACATTATTTCCGCAGTGTCTTCCAGGACAAGAAAAGGGCACTGTCACTGATAGATTCTTAGAGATATTGTGACACACCCTGGTTAGCACAAACTCTCCAAAAAGTAAAAGCTTGAAAGGATGCAGGGGGAAATCGAGATCACATTAGAAACGTAGCAATTAGACTGACATCTGGCTTCACAACCAAAAGAATCCAGTGGAATCTGTTTCTAAGTGCAAAAGATTGTAACTCTGAAATCAAAGCACAAAACCCAATGTAAATTAACTAGGGCTATTAGGGTCCAGCCCCAAACACCCCTCTCCCAGGGTCCCCAGGAGAATCTACAACCCGCTGGAAATCTAATTAATCTTAAGGATATCAAATGCATCTAAGACACCGCGCTCTTTTTGTCTATTCACTTTATTGTTCTAAGTAAGCTTCCTCCTCTCCCTGCTGGTCCCTCTTTGTTCTCCTGCTTCTCTAAGTCTATGGCTTCTTTCCAGCTCTCATTCTCAGCTCCTCTCCTGCCTGACTCCTTAGGTTTCTCTACTCTTCTCTCTTTGTTCTACCACGAGTCTGCGAAATTTCCAGCTTCTATACACATACAGTCAGCAATTCCCTGGTTAAAGCAGGGTCACGGGCTTGAATTCTTTCAGGGTCACAAAAGCAGATCAGAGTTTACACCAGACAGTGACTGTCAGGCTTTTTTTTTATGACTCAAGGAGGGGCTGACTTTTGAAAGCCTCAATGAACTCTTAAAAGGAACAGGGTCAAAGGAGAGGGAGAGAGACCTTAAATCCAATAGAGAAATCTAAGAAGGGAGAAGGGGGGTCAGTGTGTAATGCTGCACTCCTAAATATGGTTAGATAATAACCTGATTAACAAACCAAAGTGAAAGTAAAAGGAGGTAAGAATTTGTTTCTGCGAGATTAGCCTGAGGCAGCACTTCCCGGCTGGTGGGCCGATACCAGGGCACACTTGTTCTCTAGCTATAGAAAAGCTGAGAATCGCCTAATCCAGTTCGGGGCTCCTCAGCTTTTGGTTCATAGTTCATGTGTTTCCATTAGTTTGGCTATTTGTCCCTGTGCTTTTTCCAGTCTTGGTCTCAACAATTCACACTCTTACAATCCCTCCTCTTTCTCACCAGTTGGACTCCTGGAGCTCCACCTGGGGCCTAGCCATGGATCTCTGCACCCACTTCCATCAGTTACTGGTTGAGAGTTCTAGCACGCCAGTTAGGGTGTTTGACCATCTGATCACCAAATCAGGCCCTCTGGATAAGTGAGACAGTTGAATAGCTTGAACTGTTTGGGAGGCATCCAGGCTGTGGGACTGGGGCTTATGTAGGGACACTTTGCTCAGCCTGGGAGGAGGGGACTGGACCTGCCTGGACTGAATCTACCAGGTTGAGCTGAATCCCCAGGGGAGTCTTTGCCCTGGAAGAGATGGGAATGGGGGAGGGGTGGGCTGAAGGGAAGGCAGGGGTGGGAAAGGGGAGGACAGGGGAACCCATGGCTGATATGTAAAATTAAATTAAATTATATTTTTTTAAAAAGCTGTGAATCGGGCTGGGGATTTAGCTTAGTGGCAGAGTGCTTACCGAGCAAACGCAAGGCCCTGGGTTTGGTCCTCAGCTCCAAAAAAAACACAAGTCATAGTATGTGTACCTAGTATGTGTCAGGCCTTGGGTTCAATGCCAACACCACAAAAGTTATTATTTTAAATAATCCCCAGATTTTTTAAAAAGCAGAAAACAGTGCTAAAACTATGAATCTGAAAATGTACCATTAATTGCATTGATATAAGTAAAGCATTGCTCTTCTTGGAAAATCAAAAATTGATAATGCAGAAAAAATTACTGTAAATGAATAGACAAAATTGTACTCTGACTATATTTAAAGAGGTTTGGGTAGCTACAATATATAAATTGGATTAAAAAATCTAAGCAGCATTAATAGAGATGGGAATGTAGCTCAGGGAACGTAGCAGTTGCTATACATATGAGAGGCAATGAGTTCAATACCCAGCTAAACATACACACACACACACACACACACACACACACACACACACACACACACACACACACACTAAAGAATTACTAGAATTGAGAATGCCATTTGATAATTATTAAGAAATCTATCTTTCAGTGAGATATAATTTCCAAATTTATGTTTTGAAAATAAAATCTTGGGGCAGTGAGAAAGATTAGTGAGTAAAGTGATTGAGGTAAATTTGTGAGGAACTGAGCTTGTATCTCCAAGCACCCATGTTAAAACTACAGGCACGGTTATTTAATCCTAGCACTGAGGACTAGAGGGGATGGAGACAGGAGGCTCCGGGAATACCTTCACTAGGTAGTGTTGCTGAATCTGTGAATTCCTAATTCAGTGAAAGAGACTTTGTATCAAAAAGCAAAGAGGAAATCAGTAAAGGAAAACATCCCATGTTGAACTCTGGCCTTCACAAACAGCACACATGTGTGCACAACCACAGGTACATTGACACACACCTGAACACCTCTCTCTCTCTCTCTCTCTCTCTCTCTCTCTCTCTCTCTCTCTCTCACACACACACACACACACACACACACACACACACACACACACACACAAACACACCCACACACACACACACACACACACACACACTCACACACACACACTCACACACACACACACTCACACTCTCACACACACTCACACACACACACACACCTATGAAACAAAAGTATATAAATCTGATGAGAGTAATCAAGTAGGTAATGTCATAGAAGAAGAAGAATTCAGTAGCATGTCCCTCTGCAAACACTGCAGCAAGCAGGTCAAAAAGCAAAAAAAAAAAAGTGGACCTTTTTAATTTAGTGTTTTATAATTTATTATTTATAATGTATTATTTATTGATTGATTTAGTATTTTGTTTTGTTAGTACATAACGACTTGAGTTTCATTGTTATGTTTTCATACATATGTATGATTAGACTTTTTTAATTGACCAACCACCTCCCACACACACATACACACCTTCTTTATGGCTGATCTATTCCCCCATCATGGTGAGCTTTCTGTTTTCATTACGCATTGCATTTGCTGTTCTCCTCATCTCTCTCCATCTAACTCTCTTCCTCCTCTTTACCCTCTCACATTCCTTTCTACATTCCTCTCTCTCTCTCTCTCTCTCTCTCTCTCACACACACACACACACACACACACACAGGCACTTCTGAATCTAGTATTTTGAATAACATTCTTAACAGTTTTGTTATTTAGATATATAGAAAATTTATTTGAGTGTAAATATAAAAAGATATTAAAGATATATGAGACATTTAAATATCAGTTATATAATGAGTCACGTAGAAACTGCCATTGAATTACAATGGATTTCAATTTTACATGCCATGTATTCCAAAGATGTAATTGAGCTAGAACTAAATAATAAAAACTGTATCTGGAAAAAAAATAGTTGAAAAACTAATAATATAATATCATGAATAATTATAAACTACAAAAAATAAAAGATTCTGAGAAATTAAATGTAGTAAAATACGCTAGTAAAACAGGATGGTCTAAATGTACCTTTAAAGTGTTGCAACAAATTAAACCCAGAAATACTCCAATCAGTAGATTAAAAGTGATTCCATCAGTGACCTCTGTCCTGCTCCTCTAAATATTGGAGGACTGATAATATCCATCATACATACATTTTTAAAAGAAAGTGGAAAACAGAAAAACTCAATGTTATGAAGCTAATGAAATTCTGATGTAAAACCAAGCCAAAGATATCACATGATAAAAATTTTTAAGTGAAAATCACTATTTCCTGAAGACATTTAGTAAATAATTATTATCCAAAGACAACCTCAAGCCCAGTCTTCAATTCCACAGTGACTGAATCTTTAGCAAAGCATGTCCATAAAGAGCCAGATGCTCATGGCTCAGTATGCATTGTGTAAGCACTCTACTCAGTTCTTGCCAGACTGTTTTGCCTGCCCTCCCCACGGCATGGGGACACTGGTTAATGGTTACCCAGACAGTTCTTCAAATCACACTGTGAATATAGTTTCTATGTGTATTCAATAATTCTGATTGACAAATTCCAAGAGAGTTTGTCAATAGAAAAATGTTATAAAAGTGGCAAAGGAAGAAAAGAAAAAGGAAATGAAGAAAAGAAAAGTCTCTGATGATACCAGCTGCTCAGATGTTGCCCCTTGTTAGGCTCTGGAAATTCGGTAACTGACCGCAGACTACAGTACCCCTCATCGGAAAGAAAACAAGAAAGAAGAGACTGTGGGGACCAGCAGAAACAGTCTGTCTAGAGAGGAGGTTGCTGCAGATTTCTGAATTGCTCATTCTGCTGCAAGGTGCAACCGGTCGCCTTTTAATTTAACATTCAACAGAGTTTACTTGTCCTGGTTCTTGAATTACAAATCAATGCACAATAATTAAATGTGACACACTAATGGGCTAGAATACAACTTCCAGTATCTACAAACACCAAGACATTTATGAAGTTTTACAAAGTGCTTGAAGAGATCCCCAGAGAAAGACACTGTGACAAACACAAACACTTCCATAAATCCACAAGAGCACTGTGGATTTATACAATGCTTTTGCTCCAGACTGCTGAGATATCTTTTACAGTACTGTTTGCTTGTAAAACATCTACAGTGTGCTTCTGTGGTGCTTATTTCATTGTGGTTTTGTTTTATTTTGTTTTTTGTTTTTTTGTTTTTCAAGACAGGGTTTCTCTGTGTAGCTTTGCACCTTTCCTGGAACTCACTTCGTAGCCCAGGCTGGCCTCGAACTCACAGAGATCTGCCTGCCTCTGCCTCCCACGTGCTAGGATTAAAGGTGAGCGCCACCACTGCCCAGCTATTTCATTGTGTTTTAAGCAAGAACTTTAACTATATATATTCCAGAATTTCCAAACCTGACAAAATGGTCCTCCCTCCACACATCAAACATGCATTTGTGGAACATGTTGGGAATCTGCAGGTACTGAAGGTGTCACAGCCTGAAAAGAACTCCCATTAGCACCTACTGCTGATCCAAACCACGTTGCTCTCTCATTTTCCCAGCATTTTAGCCTGTTGTGTGCCATAATATTTTGTCTTTTTCTCACAATTAAATGTAACTAGCACAACCATAATGTTATGTAAATTACTAGCAAATTTGACATAAAGGATATCAAAAGCAGTTAACTTCAAATGTTAACTTCAAATAGTCAAATAACTCAAAACTCATATAAACTGAAAATACTTGAAAAATAGTGATTCCTACAAGCAACTATGTTATTATGCAAATGAAAATTTTGAAATGAACATCAATAAAACTGTCATGCAGCATAGTGCTTATGCAATCTTTTACTACATATAAGTCTTCTACAGACTGATTTGAAGTTAATTTATAAACAAACTATAACTGCTAAGTTATTTGAAACAAAACAAATAATGTTGGAATGCTGTCTAGAAAACAAATTTTTTAACAAATGGCCTAAGATGTGTAAAACATCATAAAACGGGAGTGGAAGAAAGTATACCAACAAATGCAGCAGAAGAAAATATGAAGGGCATTAAATATGTTTTTTAACAGCACATCTGTGTAAGAACCACAACTGTAAACCCTTAGTGGCTTAAAACTAATACTTATTTCGTGCTTCTAGAATGAGGCATTGTCTGTGTACCTGCTAAACCCAGCTGAGATTTTCCAAGGTCATGACTTGTATTTGAGTTTCTGGTGTCTTCTCATTTTGCTTGTACCCCAGGTACTACTCCTGGCATCATTTTCTCATGATAATGACAGAAATCTGAGAGGGAAAAACCAAGGACCAAGTGTACACATGATATTATTCCTAGCACATCCACTAACATTTCACAGGCCAAAACAAACTATGTGATGGAATTCAAATCCACAGAGCAGGGGAGACATGATTGACTTATTCTTCTTCCACCTATGTCCACAGATGGTGTGGTGGATGACTCTTCTAAACAAGAGAGAGCTGAAGAATTGAGAATAACTCTACAAAGCACTTTGAAAAAAAATCACTCCTGTATTTCCTAAAGATCTCTTTCTGTATCTAAACATTTCTGAGTCTTAAATATAAGCTGTATCAGATTTGTTTATTTGTTGACCTATGAAATTAAAAGCTTGTGTAAACTCCCCATCCACTTTCCTAGCTTAGAAACAGAGAAAGAAGTTATGGGGGGGGGGGGGGGTTGTTCAATTGGTACAAAGGTAAAGTCGACAGTAAGCAATAAGGCTTTGGTATTTGGAACTGTGTTTTCTGGAATCTAACTCCATGAAATATTTGTTAATCCCTTAAATACTTAATACTTTTAAAAAAGATAGTATTAAATCTTTGTGTTAAAATATTAAAATAAGTTATACTATCAAATAATTGCTAACAAAGTCAAGAAACTTACAGCAGATAAGAATTATAGAATGTAAGCTGAGCATGGTGACCCATGCCTATACTCCTAGTAATTGGCAGGCTGTGGCAGGAGGATGGTTGAAAGTTTGAAGTAGCCTGGACGACTGTCTGAGTATGTAATATATTTAAAAAGAGAGAAAGAAAGAATTATAGACTAGAGCAACAACACATTCATATTATTACTTTAGTTATATAGATTTAATATGCTCATTTTTGAAATTTATTTAATAAAAAATGAACAAAATGGAAAATGCTACAAATAACAGAGAAGTTAAACACTTTTTATCAATGCACTTAGCTTATATAACTAGAGCAGTGATACTAAGGAAGATTCTTTTAATTGCAGATATGCTATAAATAAGTACATGATATATTCACATTGCTCTCAAGTTTGCAAACAAATGTCTCTTTAAGATTATAGTTGTGTTTGGTTTTATCCTATGTCTCTAGGCTATCCATTCTGTGGGTCCTGGTGCTCCAGGCAGTGTCAGGGGTGGACTTACTCTCATGGATCATAATTTGGACCAGTCATTGCTTGGCCGCTTGATCTTGGTACCACCCTTACCCTTTACCAGCCTTTACAGTACATCCCACAGGCAGGACATACTGTAGGCCAAAGCTTATGTGGTGAGGTTGTTGTAGCTGTTAGGGGTTCCACTTTTGGAACTCCTATCAGTGGGAGCAGGGGATGTCTCTGACTCTTTTACTGGCTTTTGGGATCCTGTTCCTCATACTGGATTGCTTTTCCCAACCTTAATACCATGCAAGGTGCTTAGTCTTAATACAACTTGATATGCCATGTTTTGTCAATATCCATGGAGGCCAGATTTTTTCTGAATAAAAATGGAAAAGAAGTGCATGAGGGGAAGGCAGAGGGGAGGTGGGGGATGGGGAGGGAGGGGAAACTAGATAGATAGATAGATAGATAGATAGATAGATAGATAGATAGATAGATAGATAGATAATTGATAGATAGATAGATGATAGATAGATAGATAGATAGATAGATAGATAGAAGAAAGACAGACTAACAGATAGATAGATATTACCACCAAGTCTGTGGCTTATTGTCAGACCTTCACCATGGGTATTTTCTATAGTTAACTTTTACTTTTAAATGTGACCCAGTAATAAGTAATTTGTCATATGCACAAAGTAAACATTTTTTCTTTTATTAATATCAAATATGATAAAAAATACATATACTTTTCACCATTTGATAAACTTTTGAAATTTTTATATGAAAGGAAAATAGAATGGATTTATTCAGTTGACAATGTATTTTTACAGTACTAAATTTTGCTTAAAATGCAACCATAGTAAAGTTTATTATTTTAAGGCTTCAATTTCCCAATGACAAATTTTATAAATTTGCATATAGAATACTACCTAATGTGTGGTGGTATTGCATTCCCTGAAATATTGTGTGTTCCCCGAAATAAACATATCTGGGGTCAGAGAACAGACAGCCACTAGAACAGAGCCAGAAATGGTGGCTAGAAAATGGGTGAGAGCAAGCCATAGCAGAAGTTGGGCAGTGGTGGTGCACGCCTTTAATCCCAGCACTTGGGAGGCAGAGCCAGGTGGATCTCTGAGTTCAAGGCCACTTTACAAACACCTAGGCATGGTGACACAGCCTTTAATCCCAGGGAGTGACACAGAAAGTAGAAAGATATATAAGACATGAAAACCAGGCACCAGAGTTAGTTAAACATTTAGTTAGTTAAGCATTTTGGCTGGTTAGGCTTTTAGGATTTGGAGCAACACAGTTCAGCTGAGAGTCATTGGGATGAGGACACAGATGCATCCAGTTGGAGGAAACAGACCAGCTGAGGAACTGGCGAGGTGAGGAAACTGTGGCTTGCTCTGCTTCTCTGATCTTCCAGCAATCACCCCAATAACTGGCCTCAGGTTTGAGTTTCATTAATCAGAACATTTAAGATTCATTCTACATTGGGCTGGAGGATAGCTCAGCCATTAAAGGCTAGGCTCACAACCAAAAATATAAGATTCATGCTACACTAATGTTTGTTGTTTGCTTGATGATGTAATTTTTGGTACCTAGTCTGTGTAGGAAGCACTAGGCATAGGAAACACCCTGTGAATCAAACCAAGCAAATAAATGAGTACAAAAATTTTGCAATGTTTAATGCAATTGACATTAAGAATAAGAGAAAAATGTACAAATAAATCAAATAATTTGCAAAAAGGAAAGTATAATGTCTTCTAAGCAGTCTGGGCTTTACCTCCTGTGTAGTGGGAATCACCGAAACAATGTTTACACAGAAATGCCAAGACTAAATCTATGTTTTAGAAAGATTATTGTAGAGAGGGGAAGTGAAGTTAAGGAAAAGAAACAAGTTTAAAATTTGAACAACTCTAAAATATTAGTTAGTGGGCTGGAGAAAATGGCATTGAGAATATTGGCAGTAGGATGTATAGATTTTGTTTATTATTTATAAGATCAAGATGTAGAGAAGTCAAAGACAACACTCATGTTTGTGACTTAAACAACATTTCATAAAACATAAGAAATACTGGGATAGAAATAGACAAAAGAGGTCAATGTATGAGGAAAGGACTCTAGTAGAATTTTGCATGAGCTGAAAATCACAAACCCATTCTCAAACAAAAACATCTAAAAGGTAGATCGAAAATAAGCAGCAATAAGATAAAAATAACCACACAAGACTCATTCACGTATCTGTGATATAGGAAGCCCCAGGAGTAGGTGAGATAACATGAAAGTTATGCTCAATGAGAGGAGAAACCAATCTTAGGAAAGAAACCCAAGAGGTTTCAGCACTTTGTAGCTAGGACTAAATAATACAATAGAAGCTAGTAAGATGAGGCTCAAGAGACAAGCAAAATATCAGGATGCTGCTCCCCCAAATAAGTCAGTCTCAAGGTTATTAGTGGAAAGTGTTTTAAGAGACCAACTACTGTGGTATAATCTCTCTTTATTCATAAAGATTTTGTTGCAGGACTTCCAATGGATGCCTGAACTTGGGTAGTACTGATTTGCACATATATACTGCTTATTCTTATATGTAAAATTCTATGACACAGTTTATAAGTTATGCAAAGAAAAGGATTAACAGTAAAGACAAATTAGAACAATTTTAATAACTTTTATATTTTATAACAATTTTATAAAATAAGGAGAAATATACAAAATCCATAGTCTAATAGAATTAAAAATGATACTATGAAACCCATGGCTTTGTATAATGAATATACATTAACAATTTTTAAAAATCATGACAACATTGCTCTCTCTCCTTTCTAGGATATCTTACTGCACTGCTCTATCTTTCTTGTGATGTTGTATGTCATGACATGCGTTGAGGTGAAGGTCCGACTCATTGTGATTTAGCATTAAGTTATTCATGATTTTCTTCATAGATCCTAGAAAGACTTTTGAAGAAGTATGATGAAATCCTGCCCCATCTTGCTCTATTCCACTCAGCACGTGAGTCATCACTTTGCCCAGTACATGCACTCTAAGTATACTATCTTTCCATTAGTCACGTCAAAGGCATGCCAGGAACCAGATCAGCTGCCAGGCTTTCAAAGTGTTTGTGCTTAAGTAATTCTTAGAATGATAAGCAATGTAAAACTTGTAAGTTGTTTATTTTATGAGATTTCCATGAATTGCTTGAACCTCAGGTGATTGTGTTTAACTGAAATTGTGGAAAATTATAACTCACAAAATGATGAACTACATACAGCACAGCAAAAGATTAGGGAGTCTATCGATCAACTATGCTTAGTAGCATGGAACTTAGGAAAGAAGTATCAATGGAGTTAGGAAAGAGACTAAACCTCCATGTTTAGAGTATGAAGGGAAAGCGAAAGCAGGGTTAGCAGACAGATTCCCATCATGCCAAATAATAGGAAGGACCACAAGGTTGTCTAGGTCAGGGGAGACAGTCAACAGCAAATATACAACACAAAATTGTATTGTTTAATCTCTCTTAGGTGATTTCTATCTCAATAATACAATATATTAATGTATTCTTTAGAATATTAACAAAACCTACTGGCAAAAAAAAGAAAAAAAAAAAAAAACCAATTCTCTAGGTGTCCTGGAAACAGGAAATCTTGAGCTGCTATTCTACTTTTCCCACTTCAAGGATTGTGACATCTGATAGTATGTATCATAAAACCCCAAATACTTATTTCAAAGGACTTAGGTTTAACAGACAAAGTTAGTACTTAAAGTAAAGGATATTGCTTCAAAAACTTACGTGCATTAATCTACATCTAGTTAACAATGACTAGAAACTCTAGAACCAGATTATACATTGGCATTGAAATGTTTGCTTTTCTTGGCCGTGTTTTGCCTGTGTGTCTTTGCTGACAAGTGAACATGTTTTCTAATTATTTCAGAAGTTTTTCCAGAAGAAACTTACTCCTATATCATACATTTTATTACTGAAATTTTAAATCTGTTGTTTGTAAACCAGAGCTTCACTTATTAATTTATGAATTGAATATATATGTATTTAATAAATCTTTCCTAAGAGCCACTATATGTCATGTACTAAAATTAGGTTGCATATTTGATCAGAAAATTGGAAGGCATAAGAAGTCTAGGATCATTAAGTAGCATTTAAAAAGCTGTATTTAAATAGGAAATTTGGCAGTTTTATTCAAGTCTATGCCTGGGTTATCCCATCTACTTTGAAGATAATGGAAGAACATGGGTGGCCAGAGGAAATAATCCCATTAATTTGTGTGAATATTTTAAAGCCATGGTTATATAAAACATCTTAATTTCACACAAATCTATAAAGGGGTAAATCAATGAAAACGAATCTAAGAAAATTATATTTAATGAAAGAAATCTGTAATAGTTATCTGCAATTACCGGAAAGGAGATGATACAATTCATATAATATTAAACATTATAAAAATCTCCATGTTATAACAGTAAGATGTGTAGTTGATTGCATTTTCTAGTTAATTGAGTGTTAAGAGATTTTTTTTTCGTAGGCCCAACAAAATGGTTCCATGAGCATAGCCCTTGCCAGGCCAGACTAACAGCCTGAGTCTGATTCCTAGAATCTATGTAAATGTCAGAGGAGAGAACCAGCTCTAAAAAGTTTCCCTCCAACTTCCACATACATTCCGTGGCATATATGTCCCTCCTATACACAATGAATATACAATAATAATGATGATGATGATGATGATGATGATGATAATGATAATGTGAATAAACTTAAAGTATGTTTCTACAGTGTTGTGTTAAATTTTAATTTATGTTTTAGTAGAGTGCCATATTTTACATGGTTGCAAATCCTCCCATTATTCCTGCTGAAGATATAAACAGGTATACATAAAATATAATGTGTATATATTTATATATGTATGTATGTGAGGTATATACCTTTAACCATCTTCCTAAACCAAATGGAAAAATAGCACAAAGACTTTACACATAAGGGCGTGTTAAATTTCATTTCAGATCTGTTCATTCAGTTATTGTTTTAAAACCATGATGTGTTCATTTGTAATTTCAGCCTAAAATTATGCAGAAAACATATCAACAAAAATCAGCACAAAACAATGTACCAATGCAGCAGTATAGGTATTATTTTTTTAAGATGCCTGGCCACCTGCTTTTCTGGTGTTGGAGTATTGACAGTGATTTAGGCATGTGAGGGCATTTAGAACATATACAATCTTCAGTAATAGTCACTACAGAGAACACATGGTTTTAGCTTGCCATTTCAAGAGACAAAGTTACTAAACATGAGCTTGACACAACAAGGTATAGATCAAAACCCAACGCACTGCTGATGCCTTTAGCAGCATTTCATTTTCATTAGATATTGACAAGGGTAGAAACAGAAAGCAACACCAACTCATTTAGCAAGCTCAGTGATAATTGCTCTCCTTTCAGCTGAGAGCAAGTCAGCTGTGTTTCTTCATTAATACAGGATGTGGACATTTGGACAAGTGCTCTTCTGTCCTAATGAGTGACATGGGGATAGATTCATTGGTTAGACACACTGGTGGGGTTTACAGAGTTAATATGTTAGATTTTGCTCATAAGTGGTTCCTCATCAAGTTGTAGCAAATTTAAACTTTTAAGCACAGTTGAGCTTTCTTTCATTATTCTCCTCGTTCTTTTTCCTAATAACTTTATTCCTCCTTTTATTTTAATAAATCTTACTGGTTCTCTTTTAAAAAGCATTAGAGGGATTATTAGTGAGGGTTTTTTTTGTTTTTTTTTTGTTTGTTTGTTTGTTTTTTGTTAAGTTTCAAAGTGACTTTCAACAAACAGCACATATAATAGTTTAGGAAATGAAAAACAATATCTTTATAAAGAAATGTGTACTTAAGGCGAACAATTCACTTTGACTGCACTTGTGTTTCTTTCCAGCATTTTTTATCAGCTGGGGGAATTAAATTATACAACTCTTATCCAAAAGGAACAATTATGAAATATCTCAAATGAAAGAATAATCCACACGGTAAAGCGCTTACACAGTGATTGATGAGGAAATGACTCAGTGAATATGTCTGATGTAAAAGGAGCAGCTATGGCATTTAACATGAGCCAATTATTTCATAATTGTCTTCTTTTAAAAATGAAGAAAATTTATGAATCATTTCAATTCTTGCGTTAACTAGTCAGATTTTTAAGTACCATTATATATTTTGTTCGGGCCCAAACATTCAAATCCATATGTTATGTTAGAGCTAGTTGGTGCCTATAAATGCTCATGGTCCATCAAATAATGAAGATAAAATAAACACATGGGAAAGTTATTTTCAGTTTTTTTTATTTTGGAAATTGTTGCCAACAATTATCCTTTGCTTTGAAATTATGCAAAAAGAGACTTATGTATTAATTTACTGCTCATAATATCACCCTTTTCTCAACATGAAGAGGGACTCAACATAATACTTAGGATGGATGAATAGAGTCAATGAAAGGATTATCTAGTTCTGATTTTCTGGAGAGAACAATTTCTATTAGTTGTTTGTTACTCACTGTGTTCTGTACACAGTCAGATATCAGATACAACATGTCTCTCAACTGTGGATGTTAGCTTTGAATTCTTAGATATGTGTATCTAATTTGTAATACCAAAAGAAGTAGGGAAGGAGACAGGGAGAGACTTTGAAGGGAGGGGAGTTAGAAACACTGGTTGGAAAAAAAAAGGAATAACGGAATAGAAAAGGTCAACTTGGGGTGAGGAAGTAGAGGATAAAGTAGAGGAAGAGTAACTAGAGCAATTTTTCAAAGGAGATATAGAAACCTACTACTGTATATACATATTTACATATATATGTATACATTCATATATGTGTGTGTGTGTATAGTTAGACATTCACAGGGCAATAATTCCTTTAATAGACACTACAGACTAACCAGCAAAACTCCCAGTGCCAGGAATAGAAATAGATTATATAATTTGGAGTTGTTGATCAATGAGGTCCCAAAGACAGTCCTAACACATTCAGTCACTACAAGCGTTGGCCCTTGTTCTTGGTCATTCTCCAGAACTTGATAGTAACAGAGTATTTCTGGAGATACCATATCAATTGAGTCATAAAACATGACAAACTCCAATCAGTACAGATCCAGAAGCTTCATCCCTACTGGATAACTATCATAGTGCAGGAAGGTGCTTTGGAAATTGCTGAGAGACAAAAGCAAACATCAGTCACACCTGTCTAGGAATGCTGAAAGAGAAAAATATGACTATCCTGGAAAACCATGCCCACTGGTACAGTAGTGACATGAACATCATAGGAATAATCAACCCTTTATTATTTCTGATTGAATTTAAGTCCCATTTTGCAATATGAAGTCCATTCCTGGCATCAATACTAGGCCAAAAACTGATGGTTATACAGGAAATAATACCTAAGGAAAAACCTACTACTGTTAAGCTGTGTAATGGACATAGTATTAAACTAAGCTGATTCCTAATGACTTATCATTAAACAATGTATTTCTCACCATTATTACAGGAATTCCCATTTGCAGTAGATGATGATTAACACATGGACCCATAATTGGACAGAGCACAGAGAGCAAGAGACTAAAGAATGCTCAACTCCAATTGGAAATTCTTCATTCCTCTGTCAAAAACTCAAGGATCACTTCAGAAGAGGGTATTGACAAAGGGTAAAGTCAAAGTCAGTGAATGACTATACAGAAACTCCTGGACACAGAATAGTATCTGCACATATGACCACATGCAGAAAGTCTGTGAAAGCCTGAGCTATACCAAGTCAACACAAGGAAGCCAGGTACACTATATCATCTCTAGCTGTAGAGAGAATGGTGTTAGCTGCTATGAGAGGGAGAGGTAATTTTCTTTAATAAATTGACCTTGAAAATTTACCAACCTCCAATGAAAAACCACACATCCAAGAATATTTAGAGATCATAAATTGGTCTTGAAAGAAAAAGAAAGAAGAAAGACATAAAGTTGGGTGGCAGAGATAATAATCTGGCAAGAGTTCATGAAATGATATGAATAGGATCAAAATAGATCATGTCAAAATCAAAACTTTCAAAGAACTAATTAGTAAAAATATGACCTGCAGTCAGCATCGCAGAGTGAATATAAATGAAAATTCTAATATGACTTAACAGTAGAAAAAACATATATTCTCAGGGCTTGCTTTCTTACTATATATTTATCTTAAAATACATAAATGGAACAACATTTAGATGTTGGGCTCTGGATAAGACTTCTGGACTTCCGTGGGACCCTGCAATTTTCCAACCTGCTATAGTGGATAATCTGCTTGGTTTCTGTAGCCACCTTGGAATAACAGCACTGTTGACAGGAGTAAAACAGATCATTCTGGGTGTAACACATAGAGTGTCTGGTATATCACAAACATGTGACAAATGTGAGGGTACATATACATATGAAAAGACAACAGGAAGAATGATAAAACCAGTAAGAGGTTGATCACTGTACTGCTCAGATGTATTGGAAATGTAGTGGAGTGTTGGGGGATATTCAATCACACTGTGAATCCTGAGTTTGCATTTTTGTTCATTAAATAAAACTAACCTTAGATCAGAAGGCTGCATTATCCACTAGTTGACAGAAAGTAATCAGAGAGCATCTGGGAGAGATAGAGAGACACAGGAATTAGTAGAGTGGGATTTGAAATGGTATAGTTTTTTTTTATGATTTGGTGAAGCAGAAGCAGGGGTTTTTTTGGAGACACCAGCAAAGAAGGAAGGTTAGCTAACTGTGATCCAACCTCTTTGAGACAGTAGGTTTTTTTCCCCCAGCCTTTGAATCTTATTTATAAATAGAACAATGAGGACTTAGTTAAGTCTACTATTAGTGGCAGCTACAGATCAGATGCAATGTCTGTGGGAGAAGAATTCCCAACAGGCTATAGCCTGAGTGGCCAGGACACTGCTAGAGAAGCAGGTGTGTAACTACTGAGTTGCAATTGCTAACTGAAATAGTAATAGATTAAGGTGCAGCCACTGGGTCAGAGATAGAGCGACTTTGGCACCCAACATGTGGCATGACTGCATAGATAGGGGATTCATCCTAGCCAGCTCTGCAGCAGTTGCAATCTAGGCCTTTTTGTGTATGGGAGTACTCACAGACAGCAGCTGCCACTTGCCAGGACTCTGGAAAGCAGGCTAGTGCTTGAAAATTGTGGGAGGGGCTTGAGTTCACCACCAATAATATGCACAATCAGTGAGAAGTCACCAGATTTGGCAAAATACCTGGGAAGTCCTTTACAGGGAAGTTATATTAAAAAGAAAAATCTTTCCCACATTAGGAATAGGGGACATCACAATGCAGGGAACTAGGACCCTGTATAGTGCTACTATGGATAGTTTGAAAATGGAAAATTTAAACGAGGGGATAAATGGCTTAGCTGGGATTGGCATAATGTCGATTGTAATTACTATCAGTTTAGTCATTAATACTTTTTCTATAAAACAGTGGTTTGATAACTGTGCCAAATATGGTAATTTGACTGATAAGATACAAGCCTTAGAAAGACTTACCAATGAAAATTTTAATTTTTTTTGATAATATACAAGCCTTAGCAAGACCTACTAATGAAATTAAGAAAAATATTCAGACACAGACAGAGAAATTTAGAGCACAAACTACTACAACATTGCATTATGAAACTGAAGGGGAGTACCGTAAGGTTATTAGTACTCCAACTTTATTTTATCCAGTTACCATACAAGAATGACCACCAGATGACAGGCACCCCAAAGGCTTTGTAGAAGTTGATTGGAATCCAGTAGAAATGATTTGAAGAGAGTTAAGGAAGCATTTCATATGGTATGAATTCACCCTTTATAAGGCAGTTGTTTCACAAGACTGGAAAGACTTAGTTACAATAGTATTGGAAGCTAATCCTCAGCTACAAGAGAGAATATGGTGAAGAAAGCTAGGGTCCTACAACAATGATATAGGGCTAGAGGTTATGGGATTTCTCCCCAGACTAGCTTCTTGATAAAGGCCAATGGGCTGATTTGCAAAGACAGTCTATATTTGATGATAATACCTTAATTCTAATATCTAATGACATATAGAAACTTTTCATGCTTGTGACAGGGTTGAAGAATCAGGAAAGAGGACTGAATCATTTACTAAAATTATACAAGGCCCAAAAAAACTTTCAATGTTTTTTAAAAAGATTGACTTCAGCTGTAAATAAAATGATATCAGATTCAAAAGTTAGACAATATTAATTGAATCTTTGGCTTTTGAAAATGCTAATTCAGATTAAAAAGGGGTAATTAGGCCTTTAAAGTCAAAATTAGCACTCATAGATGAATGGATCTAAAATACAGCTGATATTGGATCTCACACTTACATGCTATAAGAGAGGTGATTTCTAAAAATGATAAGGTCAGATGCTTGAATTATGGCAACCTGAGTTATCTGAAAAGAGACAATAGGCAAGATACTCCTAGAAACACTTTTTTTCCTAGGGATAATCCAAACAATAGTGCTTTCTGGAACATGCAAAAGGTATGGCAAAGGCTGGCATTGAACACATAAATCAACAAGGAATTGGCAAGGTAAGCGTTTGACATTGGGAAATTCTTTAGGGTGTCTCTGTCAGGACCCAATGTCAAATTTGGTTTGATTATTACCTATCTTCATTAGGAAAACCCTATTCATAGAACAATTAAAAGACTTAATGTTTATTGTTAAAAACCATATTGCTCTGGATGACAGAGAAGTATCAGTAGATAAAAATTTTTACAGAAGAGACCATAAAACAAGTATTTTGGCAAACTTCTGTAAATGATCGAAGACTAAAGCTAAAAATACAAATAAATAGCATTGAAATTTAGGGTTTTGTAGACACTGATATAGATGCAACAATCATTTCACCAAAATTTTGGCATCTAGATTGGCCTCTTCAGGAGGCAAATCTTCAGCTTAAAGGAATTGGAACTTTATCTCAAATTAAAAAAAAAAAAAGGAAGCTATATTGGGCCAGAAGGACAAATAGGAAAATTAAAACCACATGTAGTTAACATAGAAATGAATTTGTGGGGATGTTATTTGTTGCAGCAATGGAAAACATAGATTAACATTGCTCTAGTCTCAGAAATGAACCATAAATTAACATATGCTTCTGAGAAAAATATTAAAAAGTATTATTAAGGACAACCACTGACTATTTAGGTTGTACAGAAACAGGGCATAACATATACTGATTTTTCAAAGGTACCAACAGCCCTGCCTTTAAAATGGTTAACTGACAGACCTGTGTAGGTGGAACAATGGCCTTTAACATCAGAAAAATTCCAGATCTTAGAACAGCTGATACAAGAGCAGTTAAATTCTCAACATATTGAAGAATCAGCCATTCCTTGAAGTTGTCCTGTATTTGTTAAACAGAAATCTGAAAAATAGAGAATGTTAACATATTTAAGAGGAATAATTAATGGGATTTGGCCAATGGGCTCTTTGTAGCATGGAATTCCCTCGTTCTTTATTAACTAAGGATGGTCTATTAGAGTGATTGACTTAAAAGACTTCTTTTTTTTATTTCTTACTATACCTTTACAAGAACAGGATAGAGAAAAATTTGCCTTCATAGTGTTTAGTTACAATGATTCCCAGCCTGTTAAAAGCTATCACTGGAAGGTTCTTCTAAAAGAAATGTTAACAGCCCCACCTATGTCAATATTTTGCACAACAGCCATTAGAACTAATTCATAAACAGTTTCATCCATCTATAATTACCATTATATATATGATATCTTATAGCCTGGTTCAGACTCTAGAAAAAATGTTTGATGGAGTAAAGAGAATTTTGCCTAGTTAAGGATTACAAATTGCTCTTGAAAAAACACAAAGAGGAGATTTTATTAATTATTTAGGATATAAGATAGGTATACAGAAAATTCAACCACAAAAAGTACAAACAGGGATAGATTAATTATGAGCTATAAATGATTTTCAAAATTGCTGGGAGATATTAACTGGCTATGGCCCACAATTGAATTAACAACTCAAGAACTAAGTAATTTATTTTAAACCTTATGAGGTGATAAGGGGTTCAATAGTCTGAGCAAATTATCAGCTGAGGCTGAGAGAGAGCTGGCTCTGGTAGAAGAGAAAGTACAAGATGTACATGTGGATCAGTCAGATCCAGAGCATTACTGTATTCTGCTTATTTACCATCTTCTCATTCTCCAACAGGGATTCTTACACAAAGAGAAGAGAATACTTTAGAAAGGACATTTTTAACACAAAAACAAAATAAAAAATTAAAAGCCTATGCAGAAAAGTTTTATGAAAGGAAAATTGAGACTTCATCAATTAACAGGAATAGACCCAGCAGAAATTTTGGTACCTTCTACAAATGTTGAAATTATGGGCAGAAAATGAACACTAGCAAAGTGCTTGCAGTAATTTCTTGGGACAGATTAGCAACAAATATCCCAAAAGCAAGAGCCTTCAGTTAACAAAAAGAACAACTTGTATTTTTCCTCACATAATAAAGGTAACACCAATTTCTGGAGCTCCTACATTCTATACCCATGCAAATAAATCAAGAAAGGCAATTTATAAGTCAGGAAAATTAAAGTGGCTCAAAGCCCTTATGATTCAGGTCAGAAATCAGAATTACATGCTATTCTCATGGCATTATAAGATTTTCCAAAGCATCTTAATGTAGTTACTGACACTCAATATGCAGAAAGGGTTGTTTTACATATTAAACCTGCTGAACTTATTCCAAATAATTCATAATTAACTTTGTTACTTACTATAACAAATAATCAGAAATAGAAATCATCCTTTTTATATATCTCATAACTATATAACTATAACTACACACACACACACACACACACACACACACACACACACACACACACACACACATCCCGGATCACATATCAGATCCCATACAGGTCCAACAGGCCCTCTAGACAAGGTAATGATGAAATTGATCAGCTATTGGTAGAAAATGTGCCAGAATCCTCAGAATTTCATAAGAAACACCATGTTAACAGCAAGGATTTGAAGAAAGATTTTTTTTATCACTTGGCAACAAGCCAAAGAAATTATAAGGAAATGTCATACTTGTTCTTTGTATAATCAAACTCCATTACCTTCAGGAAGTAACCAAAAAGAAATTCAAAAAAATGAAATTCGGCAAATGGGTATTTTTAATTTTGCAGAGTTTGGAAAATTAAAATATGTGCACCATAACATAGATATATATTTAGGATTTCAAAGGGAAATGCATTAAGTTCTGAAAAGGCTAATTCTGTAATTACACATTTATCAAAAGTCATGGCAATTATGTAGATAACTGTACAAATTAAGACTGATCATGCTCCAGCATATATCTCTAATAAAATGAAACTTTTTTTTGAAGATTACAACATAAAGCATATTATACATATACCACAGTTATAGAAAGACCTAATCCCACTAGGCCCTAGGTTCGATCCTCAGCTCAAAATGAAATAAAATAAAATAAAATAAAGGTGTGCTTAATAAATAGAAAGGGGTAATAAAGGCTCCCAGAGAGAGATTGCACAGTACTTTATTAACTTTAAAATTTTTAAATGCTAATGAACAAGGAACAATGGCTATGGAGAGACATCAGATAATAGAAAAAACTGGTGAATTAAATCAGCCTATTTACTTTATGTTGACCTCAAAACGGAAACCTGAATATGTGTTATGTTGGAGAAAAGATTTTTCTTTTATTTCCACAGGAGAAGAAACACTATAATTACCACCAAAATTGATAAAGATTATATTCAAACAGGAGAGACCTCTTAATTAGTAGAGGTGATAGTTCATCAGACAGCTTGGTCATTCAATCTAAGCTGACTTATAAGACTAACAAATGCCTTTTATTTGATCAGGAAAGAAAAGAAATATTTTTTTACTATTAAAAGATAATACTTTTTCTGTTTCAAAAAAACGTTTGTCTTAACAAAGATATAACTTGACAACATGGGAACTCACAAAAGTTAGGGTTGGGGAAGGGTTTTGTTTTTGTATTTCCAGAAGAATAAAAGCATCCAACTAAGAAATCTGAAGACCACTAGACAAATAAGACATCTGAGGAAGGACAAATCATCCAGAGAAAAATGTCTCAAGAAAAAGAGTGAATTTGGCCTAATGGTATAGCCTATTTCCAACAGGATAAAATTTCATAAATCTTCCCAAATATTTGTTTCTGCTGTTCTCTATGAACATAAAAGGCAAATGGTCTTTTTGTGGTCTCAATTCGATTAACATCAAAGCTGGTTCTGGAGTTGGAACATGGATCTCTCTTCCTTCTCTGGAACATGGATCTTTCCTTCTATAAAACCATTAATGCTTGTTAAAGGAAAATAAAAAATCTGTGTCTCATTTTAGAAGAGCAACATAATATGGAACAGAAGAAAATCAAAATTAAGGGACTATTCTACTGTCATTAAGCTATAAATATTATCTCTAAATTTATAAGATTACTGGGGTGGGGATTTAGCTCAGTGGTAGAGCGCTTGCCTAGCAAGCACAAGGCCCTGGGTTCGATTCTCAGCTCAAAAAAAAAAAAAAAAGAAAAAAAAGATATATATATATATATATATATATATATATATATATATATATACATTATATATATACTTTCTGTCAAGATATTAATGGTAATATAGGGTACTAACTAATTCTAGAAATAGGCTTCATATAGCTTCATGCATGTGATTTTGGGCTTGAGTCTGAAGCAGGTAACTAGGAATTAAGTTTGCATACCCTGGATACACTTAATAGATTGTGGTCCTTTAACCTCTCTGAGATCTGCTGCATATAACACTTAAAAGGTTTAAGTTTTCTGTAGTGAAATGTGACTTTTGAAGTCTCCAAAAAAATTATGAGGCCTCATAATGACAATTCCATTTGGACTGTAGTAATGGCATTAAGCTGACAAACACCACTCAAAGATCAACTTTGAACTGCAACCTGCTCAGAACAATTTCAAGGCAGTAAGCTGCGATGGTACAGCTTCACAGACTACTTTAGCCAGTGCTTGAGATAATCCCTGCACTTTCCCTACAGTGAGAGTAAACAAATAATAATACAGTTTGTTCTTCACCAATATCTCGACTTTCTCAGGGTCTCCTAAAAATGCCATTACCACCAGACAACAGGAAGTAATTTTAAGAATATGATGCCCACATTCCCAATAAGTGAGAAGAGTTGTTTTTGGTTATTTGGTGGGTTATAAATATTTGTCATCATTTATGGGGCCTGGTTGCAAATTGTTATTGGTCATGGTAAGGGAGGAAACTAAATAAGGGAGATTGGGTTAAAGGATCACCTTTTGGGAAAAAAAAGGAAAAAAGAAAGAGGGGGGATATGGTCATGTAAGAAATCCATGGAGTCTATTTAATGAGCAAAGGAATTTATTTGGAGGTTAGCTCACTACCATGGGAGAGTTATTGTAGGGTCTGGGAAAGCTGAGCTATGTTCCATGCTGATTTGCCTGATCCAAGATCTCAGCTTCCAACACCATGAGGAGGCAAAGAGAGCTTCTTCGTACATGCCCGATGGACATGTACATCAAGGTCATAGGCAGGTATAATAAGAGTTACCTGCTACCTCACTAGGGGTGGTGCTTCAAGGTCATAGCTAGAACAGCTACCCACTACAATATGAAAAAGATAGAATAAAAGGGTAGATTATTGAATATGCTTTAAACAAAAGCAACTATTAATCTCAATTATTTTACATTGGTATGGATTCAAGGTTATTTTTCTTGGAACATAGTCTATAAGTATTCCTACTCTTGTTTAAGATATTTTTATGGATTGATATAAATTTAAGATTATTTTTGTTATTATAAATATATGTGTGTGTGTGTGTGTGTGTGTGTGGTGTATATATGTGTGTGTATGTATATATATATATATATATATGTGTCTGTGTATGCGTGGTGTATATATATGTGTGTGTGTGGTGTATATATATGTGTGTATGTGGTGTATATATGTGTGTGTATGTATATATATATATATGTGTCTGTGTATGTGTGGTGTATATATATGTGTGTGTGTGTGGTATATATATATATATGTGTGTGTGTGTGTGTGTGTGTGTATGTGTGTGTGTGGTGTATATGTGTGTGTGTGTGTGTGTGTGTGTGTGTGTGTGTGATTCTACTCATGTTTGAGGTATTGTACCTATGCAGTTCATTTAAAAATATAATGTATAATTAAGATATACAGGTTAGTAGTTAGTCATCTATAATAATCAAACTTATAGTTATATTAGATATGTTTTCAAATTTTGAAACAGAGATATATTTTAGATAGATAGGTGCTCTTCAAATACTTCAGAGACAAACAGAACATGGCATTTCATTTCAGATATTTCAATAACCTAAAGCTTTTCATGACAGTGAGACACATCTGCCAAATTTTGTCAAGACAAGGTAGGATAGTCCTTCAAAATTCCTGCTTCACTGAAAAGTGTCAGATATTCTAGGCCTGTAGGCCAAAGTTGAATGCCCAAATGGTGCAGAGGAACTTTGGATAACTGTCCAGGCAGTTGTCTCTGTCATTTCTACAATTTCGGAAGTTGTTTGCTCTGTACTTCCTGTTTACTCAGGTAATATTATATCCCTCTCATGTCTCTGATGCATTTGAAGGTGAGATAGTTATAATTGCCATTTTCCTTGCTACCAAATTCAGAAAAGAAACTCACAAAGATATGTAAGGTGTATAAGACTGAGAGACATAAGAGCATCAATTGTTTGTCTAAGAAAGTGTTTTGAGGCCTAAAAAGATAGTTTGGGGTTGGTAAAATAAGTTAGGATAGAAAATGAATTAGGTACAAAACTTTGGACTCACCAAGATAGGATAGATAATAATGTAGTGCTGTGGATATCGCTCTGTGTAAATAAAATTCTGATTGGCCAGTAGCCAGGCAGAAAGTATGGATGGAACAAGAGAGAAGAGAATTCTGGGAGGTGGAAGGCTGGGGCAGGGAGACACTACCAGCTGCCACAATGACAAGAAAAAGATAAGGTACTGGTAAGCCATGAGCCACGAGACAAAATATAGATTAATAGAAATGGGCTAAATATATGAGTAAGAGCTAGACAATGGTAGGCCTGAGCTAATGGCCAAGCAGTTTAAATAATATAAATGTCTGTATGTTTATTTTACAAATGGGTTGTTGGACTAACAGGGCTTGGTGGCACCTGGAGAGAAGCTCTCCAACTACAATGTAGTTTCTTTGAATTTGGCAAATACAATTGAACTGAACATTGTGAATGTAATCCTTACTTGGTAATTGTTCTTTGTGTATAGTTTCACTGTGCTAAAGGTAAAGCTTTATCTTTTTATTAAGACAAAAAGGGGAAATTAAGGGGAGAAGGGATATCCAATCACATGGTGTATCCTGAGTTTGCATTTACATTAATTAAATAATTAAACCATAGGTCAGGTGCTGCATTAGCAACTAGTTGACAGAAAGTAATCATAGAGCATCTGGGAGAGATCAAGAGACACAGGAAGTAGCAGATTGGGGTTTGGAGGAGCACAGTTTTTTGTTTTTTGTTTTTTGTTTTGTTTTGTTTTGTTTTTCCCTGATTTGGCAAAGCAGAAGCACAGGTCTTTTTGGAGACACCAGCAAAGAGGGAAAGTTAACTAATTGTGATCCAGGCTATGAGTTAGCAGAGTTTTACCCCAATCTTTGAATCTTGATTCTTCTTTATAAATAGAATGATAGCGATTTAGTTAAATCTACCTTTAGTGGCAGCAGCAGAGTCCAAGCCTTCAGGAACAGGATTCCCATCAGGCTGCAGCCTGAGCAGCCAGGCCACTTCTAGAGAAGCAGACCTGGAACTGGGGAGTGGCAATTGCTAGCTGAAATTGCAGTAGATTAAGGTGCAAGCCACTGTGCCAAAGTTAAAACAATAGGGGAGAAAGATGGGTGTGTGGGCCTTTTCTTTCTGACTGGGAAGAGAAAAACAAGGTACTACTGTCATTTAGTATGTAGACAGAAGACAATAAAGGTCCTGTAAGGTTCAGGAAAGTACCACAAAATGGCAAGTCACTCTGCTTAAGTGTCAGTATCTCCCTGTTTATAAGTATTACTACAAGAAATAAGCTCCAAGCACAAGTAGAAAGTCTCTCTGAACAAGGATATTTAAAAGACGAAAAAAGTATAACATACAGAGATTCTGACTTTCGCCATAATTATATTTTAGTTATATAATTGCATTTATGAAATACCTTAATTGCAAGAAAATAAGAGTCATAAGGTTAGAAAAATAATTACTCAGCATCCAGAAGGAATTATAAAATGATAGCACGTTGAATCAGCCTAACAAAATTGAAATAGCTAGAGACTTGTGCTTTGTTATAGTTGTCATTAATTAAGGTTATGAGACATAATTTGAGGAACAAATTTTAAAAATATCCTTTAACACTCAAGAATAGCTTAAGTGGAATGAAAAATAACAATGCATGCAAGCACTTTTAGACAATCAATGTCAGTTAGCTGTTGAAAACAGTTTTCTTGAGCCACTCCAGCAAATAAGGAAAACACAATTTTTTATTTCATCAATGATAAAAAAAATGCTTGTATTGTGAGTTAGTATGTCACCTGTGCTTAAAGATAAAATGCAAACACTGTCTTTATGAAATAAGATACATAAGCAAATACACTATGATTTATCTTTTTATTAAGACAATTATTGAGAAAAAAACATTCTGAGAGAATATTTTAAATATTCCCAGGTATTGTTTTGAAAGAAAGCATTATCCTCTATTCACACTAATTGGGAAGCTTTTCTCTATCCAAATTAACTATTGTTTCTTCAGTGATTGAGATTGGAAAGATCCACGGATGGCTATTCATTTCTGACTTAAACGTTGAGAAATAAATGCCTCACAATTCTCTGAGGAAGAAAGATAAGAATAAACAGAGAAAAAAGAAAGAGAAATGTGGAAAAGGGACTTTAGGGAAGATGGGCATTAGGATGGGTGGGAAGGACATTGAAGAGGGTGACAATGGTAGTCACTAGAATTTAATTTTATACACGCATGAAATTATCAAGGAACAAATTCAAGAAAAGTTATCAAAATGAGTTATAATAATAACAATCATTGGAAAACTTTGTGGCTGGTGGAAGCTATTCTTCAAGAGGGAGCGTTCTACACTGTCACCTCTACAAGCATCACATAGCAGTGTGACTCAATGGAAATGCAAAATGAGCCAAATGGCAATGCTCTGAAGTAATTTCCATTTTTAAAGATTGTAGGAGCCACAAGTCAAAGACACCACTCATAGAATCAACTGCTTTGGGCTCTTAGGGGCTCACAGAGACTGAATCGATAGCCAGGAAGCCTGCATGGGACTGACCTAGGCACTCTGCACATATATTACAGTTGTGTAGCGTGGTCCTCTTGTGGGACTCCTAATAGTGGGAGGAGGGGTTATCTCTGACACTTTTACTGGCTTTTGGGACCCTACTTCTTCTACTGGGTCTCCTTGCCCAGCCTTAATGCATAGGGAGATACTTAGTGTTACTGCAACTTGATATGCCATGCTTTGCCTATACCATGGCAGGCCTGCCCTTTTCTGAATAGCAATGGAGGAGGAGTGAATGGAGTGGTAGAAGCCGAAGAGAGGTGATAGGAGGGACTGGGAGGAGAGGAGGGAGGGGGAACTGTGGCCATGATGTAAGATAGATAGATAGATAGATAGATAGATAGATAGATAGATAGATAGATAGATGATAGATAGATAGATAGATTTTTAATTAAAGTTTTTAGTTGCTGCATTAAGATAAAATTTTTTAAATGGACTTTGTTGACTGACTTTATAATTGTTTTACCCAAAATATGATTTGGCAACAGTTATCATACCCATATGTGTGATTGGCAGAGCAGAGCCTGAATGACTGTAGGTACTTTTGCTGTGAATGTCTTTCTGTATGGTGTGAATATGTCTTTCTCTGGTTGGTTGATAAATAACACAGTTTAGCCTATGGCAAGGCAGGTTAGAGGCAGGCAGAAAATTCAAACAGATAGACAGGAAGAGAAAGGAGAGGCAAGGAGACACTGCCAGCCATTGCCAAGAGAAAAAAGATGTAAAAATGCCAATAAGCCACAATCCACATGGCAAAGTATAGATTTATAGAAATGGGTTAATTCAAGATATGAGATAGTTAGCAAGAAGCCTGCCATGGCCATAGTTTAAAAATAATATAAACCTATATGTGTTTATTTGGGACCAAGTGGCTGCAGGACGTGGGTGGGAGAGATTCTGCAGGACCAGAGAAAACTTCCAGCTACACACTTTCCTCAGTACTCACCCTAGATGAATCCTGTGGTTAATGTGAGTCTACATGAGATTTATTTTAAATGTATAATGCACACTAGGTTTTGGAGGCTCAATATAAACCATAGTGCTAGTTTATGTATCAAGAATTTTATACCTAGTATATCTTAAAATACTATTTTGGATACAAGAAATACCTTATAGAAGTTAAATGATTTCATCTGTTTCCTTTTTAGGTTGTTTTTATAGAACTACCCTCATTATTTTTTATGAAGCCCCACATGCATTCAGCATATCCAGATGAATGTATATAGTTCATGGGGAACCAAATGTTTACCAAACATACTATCTAGTTAGAGTACACTGTCTTTGCTTCTGACATCAAAAGGCTAAAAACACATAGACACAAACATATAATGTGGAATAAGATAGATTTGAAAAGAATATTGCTGCCACCTGTGCCTTCACGGACAATGGATAATAATATATCTTCCATACCTCTATTTGCCTTAGGCCTTTTTAACATCACCTTGACCCATTAAGTCATATCTCCCCATTAAATGAAGTGATGCCAATGAGAATGTATCTCAGTTATAAAATTCAGTTTAATAAAATTGAATTAGTAATTATTTCAACCTACATATAAAAGTATAAATTTTTAAACATTTATACATGATATGAACATCTTGAGGAAAAAGTCAGTTTTAGCAATCATTTAGAGAACATTTTAAGGAAAATTAGCTCAGTCCCAAAGAAATTACCATGGCACCATTATCCTTTATGTCTCATTTTCTGAATTAGATTTCAGATTTTTATAGTAGAAGATTTTCTACTGTATAGACTATTGGTTTCTACAGGAAAATTTCAGTGTAAGTAATTTCTCCTCCCAGAAAACCTTTATAATCATTTTGATATTATTCATAGAAATTTTGTTCTGTAATAAATATTCTTTGTAATAAGTAAAGAAAATACTGAACAGGGTTATACTGAGCTGTTTCTGAGGTAGATATGTGAAGGTCTATTTTATTCCATAATTATTCAGTGAAGGGCTTACAATGAATGAACAGATACATTTGATCTCACACTGGCAGAGAGACCACTTGGAGACCTAACTTGGTGTCTTAGGGTTTCTATTGCTGTGAAGAGACTCCATGGCCATGGCAACTCTTATAAAGGAAAATCATTTAACTGGGGCTGGCTTACAGTTTCAGAGGTTTAATCTGTGCAACATGGTGGCATACAGGCAGACATGGTGCTGGAACAGGAGCTAAGAGTCCTTGCATTTTTATTCACAGGCAAAAGTAAGTGGTTTGAGTGTCATATTGAGTGAAACAAGCAAAGGTGATCTCAGAGCCATATCCCGCAGTGACATACTTTCCCCAACAAGGCCACACCTACCCCAACAAGGCCACACCTACTCCAACAAAGCCACACCCCCTAATAGTGCCACTGCCTTTGGGGGCCATTTTCTTTCAAACCACCACACTTGGGATGAGAATGCCAACCTCTGTAACTAGGCTGATTTGTTTTCCTAGCAGTATGCTAGTTCAGCTTAGTCTGATCTATAGTTTATTTATACAAATTAAGTATTGGGTCTTATGCATTTTATTTTAGGCGTGCTGAGTCACCTAGATTACCTAAGCAGCAATAGGAAAACAAAGGCAGACGTTTGCCCAAGCTAACAGGGTAATGTGGAAATTCTCAAAGTGAACAGAGGTGAAGATCTAAATGGGGAATTTTAAAGTAAGGAAGAAGGCTCTTTTTAAGAGGAGAAAGGGTCTGTGGAGATAGTTCAAGTGGTAAAGTGTCATCATGTAAGCCTGAGGGGTCTACTGACCCCCTAAATGAATGCATGAAGCTGGGCAAAGTGGGTAGAAGATCCTGGGGGCTTTCTGACCAGCCAGTACAGCCCACACGGCTAATTGCAGACCAATGAGAGAACTTTTCTCAAAAAATATACTATGCTTCCAAGAAAACACACCAGAAGTTCACCTAGTCTTCCCATATCAAGCAAACATGTGTGCATGGGCACACACACACACACACACACACACACACACACACACACGCACACATGCATACATGCAAGCAAGAGCATACATGAGTAGCTATCAGAAAATTTCTGTAGGTACCCTTTAGCCTTCCCTGAGCCTTATAATTCAAATAAAAAAGAAATTATATATGGCAGCTTAAAATGGATTGCTTTTTTAAATATATATATAATCTATTATTCAGTAAAGCCTAACATGCTTACTATCCTTCATTGATAGTGATGTATGAGAATAATAGAATGGAACAGAAAAATACAGCCCACCTTGCATTCTTTCCATATCTAAGGACAATGCCTTACATTGAAATGACTAGTAGTCAGTAGGAACCAGGGTGGTCCACATAAAGGAAAGACAGGACTCAGAGAAGTTGGGAACAGCATGGATAAGCATTAGCCTTAAATGGAGAAAACAAACACTTTCTTTCTCTTGTGTCCATAGGTGTATTTTTTTGCTGGGCATAAATGTTGTTGCGCAAAGTAAGGGGCACCACAAAAAGATCTATGTAATTTTATAATCATTATACCTATGTAAAACAGTTAATGACCAAGACATTGCTCTCTAATATCAGATAGATACATGCTTGTATCCCATATTTACCACTGGGCAATTGTGTGAACTAAAGCAAGGCTCTCCTCTTGGTTTTTCACAAATAAATAGAAAATATTAAAATCACCTTCGTAATATTTTGACAAATAAATTTCATAAGCTACATAAAGATTTCAGCAATAGGTATAGGTTAAATACTCATTATCTAATCTTAGAAATCATCCATTTTTCTTATTTTAAACTTTGCATGTTCCTACTTATGAACCACAGACATCTTAGTTATAACCAGAAAATAATCCATACATAATGATGAAGAAAGACATTTCTGCATTTCTATACCATGGAAAGGAAAAGAAGCACAAGTCATAGGAAGGTGCTCTGAATTTTTCAAAATACAAAATAATTATTTGCAGTTGAGGTTATTGTACTCAAGAACTCTCAAGCCAACTTACAAATAACTTCCAACATGTATTTTTGCAAGTTAGCAGTACTCAGTAATCCTCTATTCGGAGAAGACATAAGGCACGTAATTAGAGGGTGTCTATATTAAACTATAGTTAAGTTAAAACTTGTAAATAAAAATTACACAAACTGACAGATAAATGAAAGAGTATCACGACTGCCAAACCTTCATAAAAGGCAGACAGAGGAGGAAGCCTCACGCAGGCCAGTGACTGAAGAGAAGCACAACCTGCTGAAAGCACAAGGGATACATTTCATGAGAAAAAAGAAAGAAAAGATAATCAGAGCCAAACATTTTACTTAGATCAAGGAGGCTATATAGCATCAGTCCACTGAGTTAGGCTAAATGCCAGATTAGAATGCTTTAAAAAAAAAGTTACATAAATGTCAGTTCTAGGCTATTTCTCAATCATTTGGAAAAGAGATAATAGATACTGTAAATCTAAGTCACATGAGTAAGAAAAAGGTTATTCAGGGATGCTTACCTATTTGGAAGCAGAGGAAATTTGCATGTATATTTACTGGCTCTTGGATTCAAGGACTTCAAATAATTTCAGTTCCTGAAGAGGTTTACAATTTACATCTTACAGAACTGCCCACCACATCCCCAGGTAATAAATCTTGGAAACAATCCAGACAGGAAGAAAGAATAAGCATTTGGTTTGCCGTGCCCTGTTTCAGTGCAGGAGTTTATGTTAGACAGTGTACACAGCATCTCCTGATTCACAAACCTGGAGCATCAGTATCACTTATCCTGATTTACAGCCTCTGAAAGGGCAGGCAGATTGCCTAAATTTCCTTCCTAATCTCCCTATTCTGTAAAGGAGCTCATATGCATATGATATAAGACTTTCATACTTGGGAGGCTCTGCTGGTCAGAGGTTGCTGTCTATCACAGCCTGGCAGCTTTCACTAAGCCCTGCAACATACCCTCCCCCACAGTGAGGGCTTCCCACTCTCTACCTGACCTTATTTAGAGGATGTCTCTAGGCCCAATGACTGACTTCTCTCATGCATGACTCTTGACATACTTCCCTGCAAATGTTCTTCCCCTGTGGACCACATGGTAATTAAGTGACATGCTCTAGCTATTTTCATATGACTATGCTGCCACTAACCCAGCCTTATGATAGGAGCATGCCACTTAATGAAAATTACAAATTGTCCCCAGGCTTCCCAATCCTCTAAGTCCCTATACTCTAGAATAAAGTTGAGCTGATTCACCAAAGTCATCTCCCAGAAGGCCATCCCCATTGAATCCACAGGCACTCCGAACCCTGTTCCTCACTTCTGCTCTCTCCACCCTTGTGAACCAGTGCACCGACAATCCACATTTCATCAAAGCAGAATCAGAGAGGAACTAATTGAACAAGTCCTTTCTCCCCTCACCAGGACCTTTGAATCCTCTGAGATCATTAGCCATGATTCTGACACATTAAGGTTGTCATAAAAACTTTGCTTACATGTATCCCTATTATGGCTATGCTATCCCTATTTTAATAATTGCACTGTAATATCTGTTTTAGGCTATGGAAACTTAGAAGATCAAAGATAAATTATCTGCCCCTTAACTTCCTTAAGAAGTTAGCTTGTGAATGTCAAATTTCCCAAACCTGTTTTCTGAATTGCTGGGCCAAGTGCTTTACAATGCATCATATTGCACTTTGACTGTGGGAGCCCACAAAGGTGACTTGATGAACACAGGGTGCCCAGGGACAGTACAACACATCGCCTGCATTTAAGGCTCATGGGATATCACAGAAGATTGGGCAAGAAAATGTCAATAGTGCTTGTGAGATTCTCCATCAGACCTGTTGCTTCTGGAAAATCCTGTTCCCTTGGAATCATCTATGACCTTTGGTTCTTATAATCTTTCTTCCTCTTCTTTTGCACAGATTCCCTGAGCCTTGAGGGAAGATGTTTGATAAAGTCATCCCATTTAAGCCTGAGGACTCCAAAGTCTCTCTCACTCTCTACACACCATCCAGTTGGGGGTCTCTGCAATGATTGCAATCTACTTGAATAAAAACTTCTCTGATGAGGGTTGGTTGAGTGGTTATAGCAGAATGTCATTAAGAGTCATTTTATCCTTATGCTCATTTAACAGAATAATAGTAGTACATTTTATCATAGGTCTATGACCTAGCTAATGTCAGGTTTTTGGCCTCGTTAACAGTGTCAGGTATGGGTTCCATCTCATGGAACAGGCCTTAAATTCAAGCAAATGTGGTTATTTACTCCTATAGCATTTGTGCTACTATTGCCAGTGGGTGTATCTTGCAGGTAAGTACCTATTTAGCTCACAGAGATTGTAGCTCACAAAGCTGTATGATATTGATAGTTATTTTTCTACTAGTACCTTCTAGCACTAAAAATGATAGTCAGTAGGGGTGAAGCCTGTAGTTGTACACCAGCTAGACTTTTCTATGTTTACTGCCATAAGCAAATGCTGTATTGAGCAGCAGAGCCTTACAATCTTAGGTTATAGAGAGTAACCAATAGTTTGGGCAATAACCTGAGATATTTGAGGACATCTATGGGACACTTTTGACCAATGACTTAAGATTTAACCATTTACTGGCACTGGGAGGTTTTACTTTAGTGGCATAAAATGTCTATTTGGAATATTGTCTCCTCCATTGTATGGTAACTCCATTTAAATCCTCCTATATATGTATATACTAGCAGAAGCTTCTATAATAGTAGGTCTTGATATGGCTTTTCAAATGACCTCTAATATTAGTTATCCTTCCCCATACTTCCTCCTCTAGCGATCTCTAATATAATCTCTCCATTTTAATCTCTTATTAAAATTTCTCCCTTTATAAAACTATATTCAAGGGTGGGGATTTAGCTCGAGGGTAGAATGCTTGCCTAGCAAGCGCAAGGCCCTGGGTTCGATCCTCAGCTAAAAACAAAACAAAAAACCCTATATTCTAATTTCCCTTCCATCGCCCCTCAAAAGTTATCTAACTACTGTAGATTTCCAAAGAAATGCATATCTAAACCTTAAAGGGTAACATCCACATATGAGAGGGGAAAAATGTAATTTTTTTTCTGGGTCTTTCTGGGTCTGAGTTACTCCCTCAGGATGATTCTTTCTAGATCTATCCTTTTACCTGAAATTTTCATAAGTCTTAACAGCTGAGCAATTATCTCATTATGGGAATGTACCATGTTTTCATTATCCACTCATCAGTTATTGGGCATCTAGGCTGTTCTCAGCTTCTGGCTATCATGAATAAAGCCGCAACGAACATGCACGAGCAGGTATCTCTCAGTAGAAAGCAAAGCCCTTAGAGTATATGCCCAAGAGTGGTACAACTGAAGCTTTTGGTAGGTCTATTTTCATCTTTTTGAAAAACTTCCACAAGTTCGAAATCCCACCAATGGTGAATAAGTGTTCCCTTTCTGTTTACCTTTGCCAATGTCTATCTGGTCTCATCTGTTGTTAATCTTTTGGGGGATGTGAGAAGAAAAGGGTTTATTTGGCTTACACTTCCACATTGCTGTTCATTATTGAAGAAAGTCAGGACAGGAGCTCAAACAGGGCAGGATCCTGGAACCAGGAGCTGATAGAGAAGTCACAGAGAGATGTTGCTTACTCACTTGCTTGCCTGCTTTGTTTTCTTGCTTTTTTAAAAAAGTATATTTATTTATTTATTCTTCTCTTATATATTACATCCCAACCACAGTTTCCTTTCCCTCCTCTCTTCTCTGTCCCTCTCCCTACTCCTTCTCTTCCCCAGATCCACTCCTCTTCCTTTCCCTTCAGAAAAAAGCAGGCCTTCTAGAGATATAATCCAAACATGGCATAAACAGTTATAAGACTAGGCACATACCCCCATATCAAGGATGGATGAGGCAGCCCAGTAGGAGGAAAAGGGTCCCAAAAGCAGGCAAAAGAGTCAGAGACACCCCCACTCCCACTGTTAGGAGTCCCACAAGAGCACCAAGCTACACAATCATACGTTATATGCAGAGGTCCTAGGTCAGACCCGTACAGGCTCCCTGGTTGTCAACTTCAGTCTCCATGAGCCTCTATGAGCCTTAGTTTGTAGATTCTGTGGGCCTTCTTCTTATGATCTTCTTGACCCTTCTGGCTCCTACTATGGGTCTCTGCATCTGCTTCTATCAGTTGCTGGAAGAAGCCTCTCTGGTGACAATTATGTCAGGCTCTGGTCTACAAGTAATTTTGTTGACTTTTTTTTTGCCAATTATGTTTGGTACTACCTACGTCTGTGGGTTATCCATCCTCTGGTTCTTGGCCGTCTGGGCCGTGTCAAGCCTGGGCTCCTTCTTGTGGTATGGGCCTCAGGTTGGACCAGTCATTTGTTAGACACTCCAAGTTCTGGGCCACCTTACCTATCTTGAAGGCAAGACAGAATGTACGTCAAAGGTTGTGTGGTTGGGTTAGTGTCCCAGTCCCTCCAAATCGTGTCTACTCCGAGTGGGGTAAGATGAAATCTCAATATAGTTTTAATTTGCTTTTTCTTGATGGCATAAGATGTAGAACTTTTAAGGGTTTTTCAGCCACTTGTGTCTCATCTTTTGAGAACTCTCTGTTTAGTTCTATACCCAATTTTATTATTATTTATTTGACTTTTTTTCAGACAGTGTGTTTTGATAATATTCTTTACCCTAGCCCATCTCCTCCAAGATCTGCCCTACTTACTTACCCACCCAATATCATGTTATTTCTTTCTTTCTCTAAACAAAGAATAAGAAACAAAAAAAGGACAAATATTAGGAAGGAAAGAAAACAGCACACACACACACACACACACACACACACACACACACACACACAATCCATCAATCAATCAATCAATCATCAATAAACATGGAGTCTATTTGATGCTGTCCAGTGATACCTGGGCATGTGGCCTGCCCTAGAGTATGTCTGATATACCAAATTACACTCTTTTGAAGAAAACTTTCCCCAGCAGGTATCAGTTGAAAATAGCTTCTTGGAGCCTGGTGGTGGTGGTGGCACATGCCTTTAATCCCAGCTCTTGGGAGGCAGATCTCTGTGAGTTTGAGGCCAGCCTGATCTACAAAGAGAGGTCCAGCACAGGCACCAAAACTACACAGAGAAACTCTGTCTTGGAAAAAGAAAGAAAGAAAGAAAGAAAGAAAGAAAGAAAGAAAGAAAGAAAGAATGAAAGAATGAAAGAATGAAAGAAAGAAAAAAGCTTCTTGGTTAGGAGTCAAACTTTGTGTCCATATCATCCTCATAAGCCTGGGGATTTTCATCTGGTTTGAACTTGCAGCGGTTTGGTGCAGGTAGATACAGTCTCTGTGAGTTCACATGAATGAGGCCTGTTGGTTCCAGAAAACACTGGGCACTGGGTTTTTGTTTGTTTGTTTGTTTTTTGTTTTGGAGTCATCCACCACTCTGGCTCTTATCCTTCCTACCTCCTCTTCCATGCAGATCCCTGAGCCTGACGGGAGGATATATCCCCCTTTTCTAATTGGGTTACTTGTTTCCTTGACGTTCAGTAAAACCAGACATGCCTTCTTTAGATACTTTTGAATCTGTATCTAATAACATGACTTGAAGGAGGTCACCTACATCCTTGGCACACCTCTTTCTAGAACACAACATAGTTTTAATAAATTTGTAAACAATAGTATACTCTCTAGATAATATTGCTTTAATTGAATAAGAGGAGTTAAGCTAGATTTTGATGATAAATATTTGATACTTTTGCCAGTTTCAAATTTGCAACAAGAAGAGCCAAATTCTGAAAACATGTTTTCCTTTTAAAATGAAGTTCATCATGAAAACCTAATAGTTAGCCCTCCTTGTGAAAAGTAAAAAATGAAACTTGGATAAAACGTGATTAGCACGTTACATTGGTATGCTCTCTGTATTTTTATGTTTCTTTTCTATAAGACATAAACATTTACACTGTGTCTGCTTTGCACTGTCTAAGTCTCAATCCCGGGATGCCTGGCAAGGGTTTTCTTCTCAATTCAGCCCACGCCTCTTTAACACCCAGCATGTGGAGATCTTCCCTCCTTACATTAGCAGCAGGATGTCAGGTCCTTCCTGGTTGCTTTCTAAGCTCCTCAAAGATTCAGTGTCTTTCATTGGCCTGTCTTCACTTTCCTGGGCCCTATTTTCTGGTGGCCACATATGCTTCTCATCTGCCTTTTCTTGAACTAGCCTACAAATTCCCAACTGATAACCGTTACATAAATTTCACATGAGTAATTTCAAGGGCTCCACTCTTTCATTTCCCCAAAGATCAAAACACAAAAGTAAGGAAACCTGTCTACCTAATTCACAATTTGGCAGACAGTCAAGGTTTTGTGTACCGTCTAACTCTATACTCATCTATCATTGCCCATGTATTATTACCAGCTAAGTTTTCAACTTTAAGAACTCACAGCTTGAAAAGGTCTCCTAAATTTATTATGGTGCCTATTTTAAAGTCACAGTTTTCCATCCTGTGACTTTCATCAAGCTATCTTCAAGACTGAGAAGTGTTAATGGGGGTTGGGAGGCTTCTTAATGGATAAAGTGCTAGCCATGCAGGTGCGAGGTCCAGTGTTCAAATGCCCCACACCCACTTAAACTTAGATGCAGCAGCGTGCATCATCAATGCCAGCAGCCTAAGTTGCGACGGGAGGCAGAAACCAGAGAGCCTCCTAGAACCTCATGAACCCGCTAGCCTGTCATATACAGCAGTCAACAAAAAGATACCCTCCTTTACACAAGGTGGACAGTGAAGTCTGACACCAAAAGTTACCCTTTGACCTCCACCCATAAAGTGTGTTTCATGCATACAACACTAACCCATCGCACACATATGCACACTACACCTACATATTACAGACCATATGCAATAAACAAATGTAACTTCGTTAATAGGGGCTCTGTTCAAAGAGCTTTCCATCTGCTCTTTAGCATTATTTTAAATATGAAACTGTCTGTCCTTAGAATGAAGCCCACATCTGAAGTTATTAGATAGGATGCTCTTTTTTTGGTTAGGTTAAAAAAAAAACTTAAAATATATTCAGATCACCATTTCTCCTCCCCCAACTCCTCCCAGGGCATTTCCTGACTGGTCTTTTGCTTGTCTCTGATTTTGTTTTTATGGGATGCTCATTTCTACATGATCCTTTCTTTTTTAAAAGGAATAATATCCAATCTCATGTACTAGCGCTTTCTATTTCACACACCAGGATTCAAGTGTAAAGATTTTTCCCTGTTATCTTTCTCCTTTTATCCTTGACACAAATCATTTCTTCATCCAAGAAAAATCACACATGCCAAAAAATCCATCATCTCTTTAACTCCTTGTTACACTTCACATCTACATTCAGTTATTCCTTTGGTGGTATTCTGCAGCTGCAAATGGAATGCTTCTCTCAGAGAGTACTGGACACAACTACAAGCAGCTATTTGTGTTATTATTAAAGCCTTTCATAATCTTTTCAGAAACTATCTCCTTCTGTTCTGTGTTCTACATCATATCAAAGAGGTTTCCCTAATCATAATAAACAAAACTATCCCTTTTATAACTGTTGCTCATTATTTAGGTTATTTCACATTCATTTTCTTCATAGAAATTAACCATTTAAAATAGTACTATGTAAAATATTATTTTGTTCCCTTTCCCCAGAATTTATAACTATGCTTAATACAAAGCATATAATAAATAATAAAGCTGATGAAGGTGTGACAAGATTAACATTGTCATCTATTTCATGTAGCTCACACTTTAATCCCAGCACTTGGGAGGGAAGACCTGAATTAGAAACCAAGTTGAGATTCCTAGCAATGCCCTGTCTCAAAAAGGAACAAATCAATAAATAAAATAACTCTTCCTTTCTACAAAATGAGGTTATGACATGAAGAAAGCTATCCATAAATCAGAAAATGTATTCTCACTACATGCTGTATTTGCTGACGCCTTGATCTTGGGTTCCCTAGCCCCCTAAACATTGAGAAACGAGGTTTTTGTGGTTTGCATAGCATCCATTTTGTGTCTGTTAGAGCAGTTTGCACAAATGGACAATGATGCTTTGTGTTCTTTTTTTTTCTACACAGTGTAGCAAGATACTTTTCAGTATGCCTCTTCATACTTTTAGTTTTTGTCTTATCTTGTTTCTAGTAAGGCTAAAGCCCTTCCAGGTTAGCTGTAAGGATTGATTGCATATGGAAATGTTTCAGAACTATTTGATAAAAAGATTTTCTTTTCCGCATCATTATTTTGATACTTTTATTGAACCTCTATTGACTATATGTTACTATGGCTATTGCTGGACCCACAGTCCTCATCAGTTCTCCTCTGCTCTCATGATAGCACGTGACTCCAACTCTCTTAACACTGAAGCATGCATGGTGACCTTTGGTATCAGGCAGTTTCCATCAATGTCATTATCTTCAAAAATTCAAATGTGATTAATCTGATGTCTTTCCAAGTGTGCGGGGAGGTACATGTGCTGTGTGTACCTATCTAATTTCTACTAAGAACACTTTCTTGAATTTGAATTGAGATCACTGGATTCTTCCCAGTATGTTTGGGGAATATGGGCATTTGATATCTTCTAGGATAATGGAACAGATCATTTCTATATGGTTTCTGAAAATATAGCCAGAAACACTCAGCTTTTCTTTCTGCCACAGTCATAAACTTTGACAAGTTTCTCCTAAGAATTTTATGTTTGGGTTAAATATAAAGTGTCTATAGTGCCCAATATCAGAAGGTAGATGCAAGAGGATTGCTGCAATTTCAAATCCAACCCAATCTACATAGTGAGCTCCAAACCAGACTAGCGACATGGTAAAAATCTGTCTCCAAAAGTTGTTTTCTTTCTTTGTTTGTTTTTAAACTTAACTATCTTAGAAGTTTCATTTTCCACTGTCAGTTGTTTTATATAGAAACATAATTGATATAATATGTTGGCTACCTTATATATTGACTATATTACCATGTTCAGTTAGCAGTTCGTTGATCACATAGGATTTTATTCAGGAAATACAATTATTTTAGCTATTTTTATATTGATTTTTTCTATTTGTCTTCTTGCACTGGGGTAAACACAGATAAATGCAGAAATCACTCAACACTTCATTGGCAAGTGAGTTTATAGCTATAGGTTTATTCACACAGGCCTTTCTTTAGATTGAGATGATTTTTTCCTACTATGTTTGCTGGGAAGGTTGTTTTGTTTTAAATGAGAATGGATTTTTAACTTTAATATAATCATTAAATCCTACTTTGCCATGCATTCAGTCATGTAAACACCTCTTCCTGTGTTGCAAACCCCAGACTGACAAGAATACTGAATTTGAATATATTCATACAAAAACAGAATTACACAAACAGGGACATCCCAGAGTGAACTCTTCTCTTAAACATGCCTGTCAAAACATACAAAGAAAACCACTAGTAATAGAAAATAATTAAGTTTTTTAATAGTCTGTACATGGGTTCCCTGAACAATATTATACTAGATGATAAGACTGTGTTTAGCATCCCTTGAGGGATAGTAAAGTTAACACTGCATCACAACTAATCCAGGGATTAAGGAAACTGATATGACAAAATAGGAATATGAGGTCTGGATTACTTTACAACGTAACATTGGTTTAATATTTATTATTTAAAATTCATACTGTGACTATGAAGAAATGTCTTTCTTACTAGGAAGTCATTCTAAGGAATTTAGTGATGAGGAAC